>NC_037689.1:55561698-55603024 GCF_003255815.1 Theropithecus gelada
GGAATCAACCCAAATGTCCATCAGTGACAGATTGGATTAAGAAAATGTGGCATATATACACCATGGAATACTATGCAGCCATAAAAAAGGATGAGTTTGTGTCCTTTGTAGGGACATGGATGCAGCTGGAATCCATCATTCTTAGCAAACTATCACAAGAACAGAAAACCAAACACCGCATGTTCTCACTCATAGGTGGGAACTGAACAATGAGATCACTTGGACTCGGGAAGGGGAACATCACACACCGGGGCCTATCATGGGGAGGGGGGAGGGGGGAGGGGGGAAGGATTGCATTGGGAGTTATACCTGATGTAAATGACGAGTTGATGGGTGCTGACGAGTTGATGGGTGCAGCACAGCAACATGGCACAAGTATACATATGTAACAAACCTGCACGTTATGCACATGTACCCTAGAACTTAAAGTATAATAATAATAAAAAAATAAATTAAAAAAAAATCATTTTGTTATGAGGAGGGCTTCAAAATGGCTGAGTAGAGGCACTGAATATTCACCTCACCACAAATGATAAGCAAAATAGTGAGTACATAACCATACCTCAAATAGAACACCAAAGAAAGAACGCTGGAATTTCTCAGGGCAACGAAAAAAAGACACCTGAGGCAAAGGAGGAGCCGGAGGTGAGACAGCCAAACTGGTGTGAATCTGCTGGAAGCCCTGAAATGCTCCTCAGTGCAGGAAAAGGGTGAGAGATCTCCATGGTTCACATTCTCTCCAAGGACTCCTGCAATCCTAGTCATGGAAGAGTCCCTCAACCCTCACAGGCCCTGAAACTGGCATAGGGCAATCCCTGGAGTCTGTATGACAGCATTACCTCTAAGAGGGAACTCACATTGGGTCCCATGGATCCGTGGAGACCCAAGTAGCCACATGGCACCATTTTGAGTGCCCAGCCTCCATCAGACTGCATCCTGCCCTAGGGCTCAACAGCCCCTGCATTTCCACATCCCTGGAACCCCATTCACATCCCTCTACTTCCAAATGGATCGCTAGTCCAACTGCACAAGGCTAGTTGGACCCAGTACAGCAGCAGAAACCCCAGCATTCTAGCACACATGGGCAGTACAGCAAACTAGGGAGGCTATCCCAGGATAAAGTTAGCCAAAGCACATTTTCCTACAGTCTAGAACCCGCCTGCCTGGGGCTGATGAGACTGACGGCAACCTCACTCCCCGTAGCTGCAGGGCCACAGCACACTTGCATGTGACCTAATAACAGGCTCTCATTGCTGCAGGTGGAGGACAAAGTACATGTTCCCCTGAACCTGAGAGCTGCCTGCCTGAGGTGGCCGCCTTCCATGCCCCCAGGAGCAGGGCCACAGCATACTTGCAGGCACTCTGAAAATACAATCTCTCTTCACCCACTGACGCTGCTACTGCCACCCAAGCACACCACAAGCAGCCTGGGGATTGCCACACCCTGCCCATCACAGCCTGATCTGATGCACATCACTGAGGTGGTTGAAAACAGGCCCATCTCGCCTGCTACAACTCACCTTCCTGCCCAGTACTAGATCAGGCTGCCAGGGGGATGGGGGTTTCCCCACCCTGTAAGCCACCCCAGGTACACACACAAACCACCTGAGAAACTAATAATAGTCCAAGAATGCCTGTTTCCACCAGCACCCAAGTGTGCTGTCCAGAGGCCCTGCCCTGCCTCATCTGCCATAGTTTATGCCTGTGTACAACATCGGGGGGTCTGAGGATAGGCCGGCCCCAAATGGGACTGCTTCCCTCCATGCCTGAGCACAGCAACTGGGGACATGGGAACCACCCCACTCCATCAGTCACACCGGCTCTGCATGCACACTACCAGGGGTCTAATAACATGCCCAGAAAATCTGCTGCTGGACCCAAGCAGGTTGACCAAAGGACTGGGGATTGCCTTGCCCAGGGCACCATAATTGGCATCTCTGTACTCCTCCCAGGGGTAGCAGGTAAGGCCTGCCAAGCCTGCCACCACAACTGCTGGCACACACCTGAATGTTCCAAGTGGGGGTCTCAGGAATGACACAACCTATCACACTCATCACTAACATGAGCACGTGCCACCTCGGAAACCAAGAGTTGCCCCACCACCACTATTGCAACTGTCCATGCCACACATGCTGCTCTGGAGCCCAATAACACATTCACCCACATAGCCTATGGCTGCCACTATGGGGACCCAAGGAATGGCCCACCTGTCAACCCTGTCCCCAACAAAGCCTCACCATATAGCCTTCAATAACAACCACACAACCATTAGGAAATTATGGACAATACTGACATTGTTCATAGTCAAAGAAATCACATGAAGACTACATTACTGCAAGCACCCACAATCAAAGCCAAAGTGCCCTACACAACCAACAACATAGATATATCCTCAGTAAAAACTCTTCCCCTATGAAAGTCAACCCAAAAAAAATTGCAAGAAGTGACTATAGTACCAGATGTGCAGATATCAATGTAAGAATGCAAGAAACATGAAAAAAGATGGAAAGCAACACCCCTGATAAACACAATAATTCTCTAGCAAGATTCCAACGAAAAAGGAATTAATGAAATTCCTGAAAATCAAAATGATATTAAAGATGTTTAGTGAGTTACTAAAAAAACTAAAAATAGAGCTATTATGTGATCCAGAAATCCCACTGCTGGATATATACCCTAAAATGATGAAAATCAGAATCAAAGAGATGTCTGCACTTCTATGTTTCTTGCGGCACTAGTCACAATAGCCAAGATTTGGAAGCAACCTAAGTGTCCATCAAAAGATGAACAGATAAAAAATGTGGCAATTATACACAACGGAGTACTATTAATCCATGAAGAAAAATGAAATTCTGTAATTTGCAACAACATTAATGGAACTACAGGGCATTATGTTAAGTGAAATAAGCAAGGCACAGGAAGACAAATATCACATGTTCTCACTGATTTATGGGGCCTAAAACTCAAAACAATTGAATTCATGGACATAGATAGTAGAAGAATGGTTACCAAAGTATGGGAAGGGTAGTAGGGGTGGGTGGTGGGGGTGAGGTGGTGATGATTAATGGGTACAAAAATTTATTGAGGAAGAATAAATAAGACCTAGTGTTTGATAGCACAACAAGGCAGCTATAGTCAATAATAGTTTAATTTTACATTTAAAAATAAATAGAAGTATAATTGGATTGTTTGTAACACAAAGAATAAATGCTTGAGGGTATGGATATCCTATTTTTCATGATGTGATTATTATACACATGCCTGTATCAAAATATCTCATGTACCTTATAAATATATACACTATGTACCAGCAAAAGTTAAAAATGGGATAAATATATACACTTACTATGTACCAGCAAAAGTTAAAAATGAAAAAAGGACATTCAGTGAGATACAAAATAATGTATATAAACAATAGAAAAATCAGAAAACTAATTCAGGATGTGAATGAGAAATTCACCAAGGAGATAGATATCATAAAAAGAAACAGAAATACAGTAATAGAATTCAGTTGAATGAAATAGAAAATATAATCTAGAACTTTAACAGCAGTCTATATCAAGCAGAAAAAGGAATTTCAGGACCTGAAGACATGTCTTTCAAAATAACCCAGTCAGCCAGAAAAAAACATAAAAAAAAATGACGAAAGCCTACATGATATATAGAACGCCATACAGTGACCAAAAATCAAATTTTGGGTATTCTGGAAAGTAAGAGAAGGCCAATGACATAGAAAATATATTTGACAGAATAATAGCTAAATAATTCCCAAGACTATCAAGAGATTTAGACATTAAGATACAGGAAGCAAATAAATCCCCAAATAGATCCAGTTCAACAAAATCTTCTCCACGATATGTTATAATCAACCTGTCAAAAGTCAAAGACAAAGAGAATTCTAAAAATAGCAAGAGAAAAGCATCTAGTCACACATATAAGGACTTACTATCAGATTTACATAGTATTTCTCAGCAGATACCTTACAGGCCAGGAGAAAATGGGATGATATATTCAAAGTGTTGAAAGAAAAAAAATACCTGCCAGCCAAGAATATTCTATAATCTGCAAAGTTATCCTTCATAAATGAAGGAGAAATAAAGTATTTCCCAGAGAAGCAAAAGCTGAAGGAATTCATTGCCACTGAACCTCAATGGGAGTGCTAAACCTAGAAGCAATAGAGCAGTATGTACCATAAAACAAACAAAAAACGTGAGAATATAAAACTTACTGGTAAACACACAAATGAGCAAAATAAGAGTCAAATGTCACCACTACAGAAAACCACCAAAATCGCAATGATAACCAGTAAGAGAGAAAGGAACAAAAGATATATAAAGCAAACAGAAAACAGTTAATATAATGACAGGTATATGTCGTCACCTATCAACAATAACCTCGAATGTAAAGGTATTAAATTTCCCAGTTAAAATACATAGAATGACAGAATAGATGAGATCAATTCTATAAGAAGATAAAACAATTCTAAATACGTATACACTCAATACTGAATCACGCAGATATATAAAACAAGTATATCGAATCAAAAGGAAGAGGTAGACTCCAATACAATTATAGTGGGGGACTTCAATAGCTCACACTTATCATTAGATGGATATCGCCAGAAAATCGAAAGAAAGAAGCAAAGAAGGAAGGAAGGAAGGAAGGAAGGAAGGAAGGAAGGAAGGAAGGAAGGAAGGAAGGAAGGAAGGAAGGAAGGAGAGAAAGGGAAAGAGAGAAAGAAACAAAGGGAGACAGAAAGACAGGCTGACTTTGAAATGCTCTGTGGGTCAACGTGTTGGCTCACGCCTGTAATCCCAGCCCTTTGGAAGGTCAGGGCAGGTGGATCACTTGAGGCCAGGAATTCAAGATCAGCCTGGCCAACATTAGCTGGATGTGGTGGTGTGTGCCTGTAATCCCAGCTACTGGGGAGGCTGAGGTTGCAGTGAGCTGAGATCGCGCCATTGCACTCCAGCCTGGGTTATAAAAGCCAAATTCCACCTCCCCCACTCCCCAAAAAAAAACCTCATCATTTTTACGGCTGCATAGTTTTCCATGGTGTATATGTGCCACATTTTCCTGATCCAGTCTATCACTGATGGACATTTGGGTTGTTCCAAGTCTTTGCTATTGTGAATAGTGCTGCAATAAACATACATGTGCATTTGTCTTTATAGTAGAATGATTTATAATCCTTTGGATATATACCCAGTAATGGAATTGCTGGGTCAAATGGTTATTTCTGGTTCTAGATCCTTGAGGAATTGCCACACTGTCTTCCACAATGGTTGAACTAATTTACACTCCCACCAACAGCGTAAAAGCATTCCTATTTCTCCACATACCTCTCCAGCATCTGTTGTTTCCTGACGTTTTAATGATCTCCATTCTAACTGGCATGAGATGGTATCCCATTGTGGTTTTGATTTGCCTTTCTCTAATGACCAGTGATGATGAGCTTTTTTTCATGTTTGTTGGCTGTATAAATGTCTTTTTTTTTTTTTTTTTTTTTTTGAGAAGTGACTGTTCATATCTGTTGCCCACTTTTTGATGAAGTTGTGTTTTTCTTGTAAATTTTAAGTTCCTTGTAGATTCTGGATATTAGCCCTTTGTCAGATGGATTGCAAAAACTCTTCCCCCATTCTGTAGGTTGCTGATGATAGTTTCCTTTGCTGTGCAGAAGAACTTTAGTTGAATTAGATCCCATTTGTCAATTTTGGCTTTTGTTGCCATCGCTTTTAAAGTTTTAGTCATGAAGTCTTTGCCCATGCCTATGTCCTGAATAGTATTGCCTAGGTTTTCTTTTGGGGTTTTTATGGTTTTAGGTCTTACATTTAAGTCTTTAATCTATCTTGAGTTAATTTTTGTATAAGGTGTAAGGAAGGGGTCCAGTTTCAGTTTTCTGCATATGGCTAGCCAGTTTTCCCAACACCATTTATTAAAAACTTTCCCCATTGCTTTTGTCAGGTTTGTCAAAGATCACATGGTTGTAGATGTGTGGCATTATTTCTGAGGACTCTGTTCTGTTCCATTGGTCTACATCTCTGTTTTGGTACCAGTACCATGCTGTTTTGGTTACTGTAGCCTTGTAGTATTGTTTGAAGTCAGGAAGCATGATGCCTCCAGCTTTATTCTTTTTGCTTAGGATTGTCTTGGCTGTACGGGCACTTTTGTAGTTGCATATGCAATTTAAAGTAGCTTTTTTTTCTAATTTTATGAAGAAAGTCAATGGTATCTTGATGGGGATAGCAATGAATCTATAAATTACTTTTACGATATTGATTCTTCCTATACATGAGCATGGAATGTTTTTCCATTTGTGTCCTCTCTTCAACATATGCAAATCAATAAATGTAATCAAACCACATGATTATCTCACTAGATGCAGAAAAGGCCTTCGACAAAATTCAACACCCCTTCATGCTGAAAACTCTCAATAAACTGGGTACTGATGGAATGTATCTCAAAATAATAAGAGCTGCTTATGACAAACCCACAGCCAATATCATACCGAATGGACAAAAGCTGGAAGCATTCCCTTTGAAAACTGAAACAAGACAAGGATGCCCTCTCTCACCACTCCTATTCAACATAGTATTGGAAGTTCTGGCCAGGGCAATCAGGCAAGGGAAAGAAATAAAACGTATTCAAATAGGAAGAAAGGAAGTCAAACTGTCTCTGTTTGCAGATGACATGATGGTATATTTCGAAAACCCCATAATCTCAGCCCAAAATCTCCTTAAGTTGATAAACAACTTCAGCAAAGTCTCAGGATATAAAATCAATGTGCAAAAATCACAAGCATTCCTATACACCAATAATAGAGAGCCAAATCATGAGTGAACTCCCATTCACAATTGCTACAAGGAGAATAAAATACCTAGGAATCCAACTTATAAGGGGTGTGAAGGACCTCGTCAGGGAGGGCCTTTTAAGAAAGTATAAAGAACAGTGTCGAGACAGACCTGCTTCAGAGATCAATAGTACATTTGTATAATTGGAGAATTAGAGGCAAGGTATTGGGTCTCAGTGAAACTAAATGGTCTTAATTGGATCTTGAGTGGTTTTCTGTCATAAAAACTTATTGATCTTCACCACTTTCTACCCAGAATTTAAAACACCAAATGGAACAACTCCATATGAGTTCATTCTTTCAATTAGAGCACTCTACCTTATGAAGATTTAGAAATTAGTTGTTGAATCTTTTATGAAATATAAGGTGCTTACAGCTTGGTACTTTCTTCAGGTAAATATAACTCCAAACGTACCAGTTTTTCTGAAAATAACAGCCATTTTATTAGGGCTCAATTTATTATATTTACTCATTTAGTGGGAAGACCTCTGACATTCTAAACAATTTTGAACATATTCATAAACCTAGAAAATCAGCAAAAAATCTACCCAAATGCCAAAGTAATGTTTTAAAGTGCAAGCAGTTAATTCTATAAGAAAGGTTTTATTCAGCCACTACGAACTATTTATATACTACCCAAAATTATATCCAGGCTCTGAAAACATTTTCTTTCCCAGCTCAGTTGTAATTACCTTCTTTTAAGTAACCATGAGTGATTACCTAATTTCTAAAATAGCCCTAACTGGTCTTCCTGTTTCTACTTGTTCCTTTTTATTTTTTCTCAACACAATATTCAGGGTTATTTTTTTTTTAAATGTAAGGCTCCATCATGTCACTCCTAAACTCAAAACCCTCCAATGCTTTCTCCATTCAATCAGAATAAAAGCCAATATTTTTGAAATGTCTATCTAAGGCCCTAAATCACCTGGACTCTGATTACTTCTTGATAGTATCCCTTTTCCTTTCTCCTTGCCTCACTCTTTTAAAAACATGTGGACTTTCTTGCTGCTCCTTGAACCCAACAAAGTTGCTTCTACCTTAGAGTCGTTTCTCTGGGTGTTCCATCTACATCAAGAGCTCTTCCCTTTAAGTTCTGCACAATTCCCTCCTTCACTGCTTTCAGGTGTTTGCACAGTCTCTGAAGTCAATATATGAATAAACTTTCCCTGAGACAGATATTTTTAATTATAGTACCCTTATTATCGCTGAAACCTCCATTCCCTTTCCTACTTTCTTTTCCTCTAGAGCGTTTATCAATATGTGAGATACCATCTATTTTATTTGGTAAATGTCTGTCTTGCTCCATTTGAATATAAGCTTCATAAAAATATAGATTTTATTTTTATTTTTTGGTTGCTGCTGTATCCCCCAAAAATCTAGGCCAGTGTCTGACACATACATGCAATATATACTTTTGCACAGAAAGGGAAGAAAATAAAAAAGGAAGTGAGGAAGAAAAAAAGACAGGAAAAACATTTCCATATGTGCAGCACTTACGTGTGTGTGTGTGTGTGTGTGTGTGTGTGTGTGTGTGTCTATATATATATATGATATATAGATATTCAAGTTTTGCTGCCAAGTTAAACTTTCTAAAAGGTTAATTTATAAGTATTTTGAAAAATATCTAATGGAAGCCTGATAATTTCAGGATGAAATGTTTAGCAAAGTTTTTCACTATACTGTCCCATTCTGCCCCATATACGATACATTCCCTGAACACGCCATACCCATTCACATATTACTTCAGATATACGTAATTATTTACAGCTTCATAAGTACAAAGTAATATTTCAAACGTTAGTGCTTTACATATTATCTTCTTACTTCCAGGAATCCAATTTCCCTTGCCCTTCAGTTAAAGAACTCTTATTTGTATGTCCTAGTAAGTCCCTTCATTTTAACATTTTCTTCTTAAAATTTTATGGGTACATATTAGTTTTGTACATATTTATGGAGTGTATGTGATATTTGTATATAGGCATACAATGTATAATGATCAAATCTGGGTAATTGGGACTCTAAGTACTGCCTTTATGATTGTCATCCGTGCTTACCTCTGTCACAGCAACAATACTCATTATTTCAAATTCATTTGTGTCTCTAGTATACTAAGCAGTAATACATTCCATTTTAATCACCTTCTCCCTTTCCTGGTAAATCCTATAGTCCCACTACAATACTTGAGATAAATCAGTCTGTAATTTTGCTAAGTGAATAAAAAATAAGTAAAAGGATTCCTTCTTGAATGACAAGTTACATTTATTTAGGCAAACAAGATCGAGTAGCATTAGTACATGTTAAATGTGTTTCATATCACTGGGAAACATAGACATTGTTTAATAAACATTAGCCATTTTAAGAAAAAAAACTTACATTAAACCACATAATGAAATAAAGTACATGCTAATTAAAGATTTTAATATAGGTAATAGATACATTAAGATATTAAAGTTTAAATCAGTTTTTCAAATCTTGCAGCAGAGAAAGCTTTCATGAAAATGATACCAAAGGGAAATTCACAAATGACTAATAGATTTCTTTTGCTATGTATAATTTTTATGCATCAAAAAATAAAAATGAATGCACCATATACAAAAAGAAACATCTAAGAGTGAAAGCCATAATGATCTTATTATATAAGATCCTGTACAAATAAGTTAAACAGTATTCCATGTAGAAAACAAAGAACATGAACAGATAATTCTTTTAAAAATATAGATGACTTCAAAAAAAAACATAAGAGTACAGCTATCTCTTCAATATATTGATTTTCTTTCTTTTGGGTATATACCCAGAAGTAGGATTGTTGGATTATGTGGTTATTCAATTTTTAGTGTTTTGAGCAACCTCCAAACTGTTCTCCATAGTGGTTGCACTAATTTACATTCCTACCAACAGTTTACGAGGGTTCCCTTTTCTTATTTTTATTATACTTAAATTTTGGGATACATGTGCAGAACATGCAGGTTTGTTACATAGCTATACATGTGCCATGGTGGTTTGCTGCAAGCATCAACCCGACATCTATATTAGGTATTTCTTCTAATGCATTGCTTGTCTTTTGAATATAAACCATTTTAACCGGGGTTAGATGATATTTCATTGTAGTTTTGATATGCATTTCTCTGATGATCAGTGATGCTGAGCAAATTTTTATATATCAATTTTCCATTCATATGTCTTTTGAGAAATGTCTATTGAAATATTTTGCCCATTTTCTGATGGCAATTTAAGACTTTTCCTATAGAGTTGTCTGAGCTCCTATATTCTGGTTGTTAATCCCTTGTGAGATAGGTAGTTTGCAAATATTTTCTTCCATTCTGTAAGTTGTCTCTTCACTTTGTTGATTGTATCCTTGACTGTGCAGAAGCAACCTACGTGTTTATTGACAGATGAATAGGAAACAGAAAATGTGGTACATATACCCAATGGAGTACTACTGAGCCATAAAAACAATGAGATCTAGTCGTTTGCAACAACATGGATGGAACTGTGTATTATTTTAAGTAAAATAAGTCAGGTACAGAAAGATAAACATTGCACATTCTCACTTATATGTCAGATCTAAAAATTAAAACAATTGAACCCATGGACATAGAGAATAGAGGAATGGTTACCAGATGCTGGAAAGGGTAGTGGAAGGCTGGACTTGGGGTGGGGATGATTAACAGGTACAAAATAAATAGATAGAAAGAATAAATAAGACCTACTATGTGACAGCACAATAGGATGACTATAGTCAATAACACCTGAATTGTACATTTTGAAATAAAGAGTATAATTGGATTGTTTGTAACTCAAAGAATAAATGCTTGAGGGGATGGATACCCAATTCCTCATGCTTGTGCTTACTTCATATGGTACCCCTTAAGTATATAGACCTACTATGTACCCATAAAAATAAAAAATAAAGTATATAGATGGTAATAAATACATAAAGTATGCAGACTCTAAATACAAATCAAAGAATACACAAATTTAAGGGCTGTCTTTTTTCACCTAACTTACTAAAAAAGTAATGAATTATATCAAATGCTGGATATAATATGGAGAAAGAGTAGAAACATCTAGACCATGTTTTCAATGCAATTTGGTAGTGTTTGTAAAGTCTTAAAAATATGCATTTCCATGAAATCCAGACACAATAATTTATCATAAACATGAGCTAGTATCCAAAAAAGTTTAGCACACTGATATTCATAATCTGGAAAATTTTAAATGAATTGTCCAGCGCTGAGGTATTCATTAAATAGATTGGTGTATCCACTCACTGGAATATTAATACAGAGGCAGTACAGCATTGTGGTTAAAAATCAAACAGATGTGTATCTGACTCCGAGCCTTGCCATGTAATATCTGTGGGCCTTTGCATATTTTTCTTAACTTCTTAGCTTCGATGGTCCCATATATAAAATGAAAAAAATACTAGAACATAATGCATAGGTTTGTAGGGATTAAATACATCAATGTTTATAAACCACACAGCACAGTGATGCATAATAAGTACTATATAATATTATTAAAATATTGAGGAGAAATGTTTCATGACTTGGAAATATATTTGCACTTTATTATGGGGGAAGCATTATAAAACAGGTAAATCTTTTTTAATGAAATATATATGTCTCAAAATGTTTAATCCATATTATTGTCCTATCTGGATTTTTTGAGTATAAGCTTTCCTCTTCATAAAGCAGTATGACTCTTAAAATACAAACACAAGAACATTTCAGGTGTATCAATTAATCACTTAGGACTTACTAATAATTTACCTATTATATAGGAATGGTTTCTATGCTGAGATTGAAAAATTGGGAATTAGAAAACAGGAGATTTCATGTCCATATGATGAATGTCTATAGAGACCACACTTTTCTGCTTTCTTCTAGAAATTTTATATTTTATGGTCCATATTTTTTTTGGAATTAATGTTTGCTTATGGTCTGAGGAAATGGTCCACTGTAATGTCTTTCATGTGAATATCTAATATTTCAGTAGGTTCTGTTGAAAACACTTCTTTCTCCACTGAATAATCTGATTTGACTGACCTGTTAAAAATTTGACTACATATCTATTGGGCTATCTGTTCTTGACTCATTATTGTGTTCTCTTGGCCTATGTCTTTATTTTTGTGCCAATGCCATAGTACCTTCATCACACTCACTTTATAATAAATCTTAAAATCATCCTCAAATTTATCCCTTTCCAAAGTTTTTTGGCTAGTCTAGGTTCCTTGCCTTTCTGTATGTTATAAATGGACTTGACAATTTGTGCAAAAAAAAAAAAAAAAAAAGCCTGCAGGGATTTTGATTGGAAATACATTAAATCTATTGATCAATTTGGGAAAAAAAATAGTCATCATGAGAGCTTGTTTTGAGGTTTTAGCCAGGGAGTGCAGCCTGACTGTAGAACAGTTATCTTCTATTGGAGAAGGTCATCCTGTTCAACCAAGCAGGTAGCTTCAGGAAGGACATACACGGATTGATGAGGGAATAAGGGGACAACTGCATAGTCAGCCAGATCAGTCAAATTAATTTTGAAAATCAGTGGAGTGACTGATGTCACAGTCAGATCGCCCTCATATCTTAACCAAGAATGGTCATCTTAACATTATTGAGCTTTCCAATCCTTAAATATGGTAGAGACCATTTAAAAAATAATAGTCCACACTAATTTTCTACACTGGAAAGATGAATGTTAAAAAAGAAAATTATTATATTTCTGTTGCCTAAACATCCAATATTCTCAAGTGACAAATTATCTATATTAATTCTCAAACTGAAGAGTGTCCAGGTAATTAAAGTGCCAAGCATTAAGAAAAACAATGAATGCTTGTCTCTGTGACATGTTTTCTACTCATTTTCTCCAGACGTTGATTATCCTTCTTCACATGGTTACCTCCTACTCATCCTTTTAAATGCATTTCTCTGTTTGCTCCTCCATGGAGTTCCCAGTTCCCTCTCAGGCTCCTGAGTCAGTTACTATCCTCATGCTAGCATCTCCATTTCTGTGCCTTTTTTCCTACCTGTTGGAACCATCAAAAGTTGCTCTGTTGACACACACAGCTAGCCTAAAGTGTTGGTAAATTACCCCTCTGAGCAACCTCAATGTTTCTTGAAAGTTCCATCATAGTTCCAATGCAAAGATTCTGAGACAGATTTTATACCTTTGGTAGGGTTTAAAACATGACTAATTTCCATTCAACTACTGTGATATCTTACTTATTACCACCATATCCTTCCCTATTGTCCTTCATTCTCTGTACCCATTCTCCAACTAGAGTTCTTTGTGCTTTCCAAATAAGCTATATATACTCAGATTTTTATTTTTCTTAATGTTTTATATTTTGGTTTCCTATAAACTCATCAGTTTGAAAGTCAATATACGTTACCTGAGAATACTGGAAACTTGAGGAACACAGATTTAAATAATTTAATAAAGATTACATTTTTTAAATTAAAGAAAATAATTAAAGAATTGTTGAGATTAAAATATATGTGTCCATGAGCTAGACAAAAATTTCTTAGATACAAATTTATTAAAAATGCAGAGTATTTTTTAAATGACAAATTGAACTTGTTCAAAATTGAAAACCATTGTTTGTCAAGACACCATTTAATTTACAAAACTTAAAAAGATGACATCAGTAAAAATGGCAGAGTAAGTAAAGACAAATTTTGGCCCTCCAAAAAAGCAACAACAACAAAATCTAGGAAATAACTGTCTGATTCAACTTTTACAAACTTTATAAATTAACTAAACTATAGCAGCAAACTGGGGAATAGTTATTCAAGAAAGAAGGTTTATTTTTGGTAATTACAGCTTTTTTTCTTTTTTCTTTTCTCTTCTGCTTTATTGATTGATTGACTGATTGATTGAGACAGGGTCTCACCACTATGTTGCCTAGGCTGGTATCGAATTCCAGAGCTCAAGAAATCCTTCTGTCTCAGACTTCCAAGTAGAAGGGATTATGGGAATGTGCCACCACATCCAGAACATTTTGTGATGTTTTACATTACACCAGTCCCATTACCCATCATCCACTTGCCAGCTGAAAGACCAGTGCAGAAAGACCAGTGCACATTCCTGGTACCAAAGAGAGAAGACCAGACCACGTTCACAAAAATCAGAACTAATTTCATGTTGTGACATGTCTGGGACTCTCTCGAAGAGTTCAAAGGCCTGTCTTTATTTTTACTAAGTTATAACTGGCCTAGTCTAATGCTGCATCCCAGAGTTCATAGGTCAAACATATGTATAGGTTAATGTCTTAGGTTGCTGTTGCCTGATACAATTGATAATGATTGGTGCAAACAATAGACAAAATGAAAATCTTGGGAGGAAAGGCTGGTGAGACAAAAATCTGCAAAGGTTTGAAACACTGCAGTATATTTTGGACAATCTATAAGTCAATGTGCATGCTCAAGGTTGTGTGTGCTCGCAAAAGGCCAGATAATAAGCTCTAATTTACTCCTTAAGTTGAAGCTATATAAAAGTATGAAGTGAGAGCAAATTAGAGTTGTAAATTATTAATTTGAGTTTTAAGGGCATGACCCAACCAAAGCCTTGAGGCTAAGACTATGGTTTTGCTTGTTTTTGTTCGTTAATTATAGGCATTTACGGACGCCTCTGTTCTACTATTAGCTGGAGTAAAGAAAACAAAACCATAGCAATGAACTGAACAACAACAAAAAAAACTGTCTAGAGAAATCAAGTATGAAAAGGATGGCTTGCCACATTGAGAAAATAATAAATAGAAATTATAAAACATAAATAAAATAAATATATGGAGTTGAAAAGTAGTGACTAAAAGGAAGAATTCACTAGAGGAGCTCAAAAGCAGATTTGAGCAAGCAAAAGAAAGATTCAATGGAACTGAAGACAGATAAACTGAAATTAGCCAATCTGAGTAACAGAAATATTAAAAAGAATGAAAAAATGAACACAGCCTGAGACCTGTGGGATACCATCAAGTAGAACAACACACACACATAATAAATGCACAGAAGAAAAGATGAAGAAATAATATATTAAAAATAGAGTGGCAAAAACTTCCCAATTAGATGCAAATCATTAATCTACACATTTAAGCAGCTCAATAAACCCTAGGTAAGATGAATTCAATGACATCTGTATTGAAACACATTATCAAAAGGCAGAAAGAGAATCATAAAGGCAGCAAGAGAGAAGTAACTCATCATGTCCAAAGAATCGTCAATAAGATTAAAAGCTTATTTCTATCAGAAATCATAATTGCCTGAAGACAGAGGAACGACATATTCCAAGTGCTGAAAAAAATCCTCTCATCTAATAATTGTATATTCATAACTTTTCTTAAAAATTGAGGAGAAATTAAAACATTCCAAGAGAAACAAAAACAGATTGTTCATTCCTAGCAGTGCTGTTCTACATGAAATGCTCAACAAAGTGTTTCAGACTGGAATAAGGAACACTAGAAAATAACTTGAAACTACCTGAAGAAGGGAAGAATACCAACAAAGAAGACCACACATGAAAACATAATAGTATTAATATACTTTTTTTTTTTTTGGAGACAGAGTTTCGCTCTTTCGTCCAGGCTGGAGTGCAGTGGCGCGATCTTGGCTCACTGCAAGCTCCATGTCCTGGGTTCATGCCATCCTCCTGCCTCAGCCTCCAGAGTAGCTGGGACTACAGGCGCACACTGCCACGCCCGGCTAATTTTTTGAATTTTTAGTAGCGATGGGGTTTCACCATGTTAGCCAGGATGGTCTCGATCTTCTGACCTTGTGATCCTCCCGTCTCGGCCTCCCAAAGTGCTGGGATTACAGGCGTGAGCCACCGCGCCTGGCCTAATATACTTTTGTTTTAAATTCTTTTATTCCTACATGATTTAAAATGTAATATATAAAAATAACTATAAATTTATTTTGACAGGGGTACAGTGAATATAAATGTAATTTTTCCTAATAACCACGTCAGAGGGAGCAGAGGTATATGGAAGCAGTTTTGGAAACTATTAAAACTGAGTTGGTATCAATGTAAATAAGATTGTTACACACTGAAAATAGTAATCCCCAGGGAAACCACTCAGTAAGTAATTTTTAAAATTTATAGTAAAACAAGAAGAAAATCAAAATGATATAAGATAAAATATCAGTGTACCATAAAAGAAGACAGTAATGAAGGAACTGAGGAATAAACAATCTAAGACATACAGAAAATAGCAAAATGACAGAAGTCTTTCATTAACAGTAGTTACATTAAATATAAATGAATAAAATTATACAGTTAAAAGCAATGACAGGCAGAATGGACTAACAAAATGATGATAAAAAACAATTGCTCTCTACAAGGCAGTTACTTTAAATGCAAATATACAAGCAATTCAGAAGTAAAAATACAGAAAATATGTTCTATGCTAATATTTGTTTAGTAAATCTGAAAATGAAACTAGAGTAGCTATACAAATATTAGACAGAATAAACTTTAAGACAGAAATTATTACTTGAGACAAAGAAGGATGTCATATAATTAAAAATAGATAATTCATCAGGAAGATATAATAATTATAAATGCATATGCACCTAGCAATAGAGCCTCAAAATACATGAAGCCAAAGCTGAAAGAATTTAAGTGAGAAACAGTTCAACTAACATTATTGAAGACTTCAATACCTCATATTCAACAATGAATAGAAAAACTAGACAGATCATCAAATAAACATAAGACTTAAAGAACATTATACAACAACTATAACTATACGTAACTGGTATCCATAGATCATTCAATCCAAAAAGAGCATATTTGGATAATTCATAAATATGTTATAACTATTCCCAATTAATCAATAACACAAGGAAGAAATTATAACAGAAATTAGAAGATACTCTGAAAAGAATAAAAACCAAGACTAAAATACAATACACATACAAAACTTTGGAGATTCAGGAAAGCAGTGCTCAAGGAAATTTCTTAGCTGGAAATGCTTCTATTTAAAAATAATTAAGATCTCAAATCAATACCTAACTTTACACATGACGAAACTAGAAAAAGGGCAAACTTGACCCCAAACTACCCTGATGTAAATGACGAGTTGATGGGTGCAGCAGACCAACATGGCACAAGTGTACATATGTAACAAACCTGCACGTTATGCACATGTACCCTACAACTTAAAGTATAATAATAATAAATTAAAAAAAAAAAAAAGAAAACATATGTCCAAAAAAAAAAAAAAAAAAAGAAAAAAAAAAACAGTACTACAAAACTAATGTGTGTTAGCTTAGGTCCCAAAGAGAAACATCACCAAAATGGACTTTGTTTTTGGATTTCACGGTATTAAAATAATAAATTGTAAAAAAAAAAAAAAAAAAAAAAAAAAAAAAAAAAAAAAAAAAAAAAAAGAAAGGAAAGGAAAAGGTTAGAACAGAAATAAATGATATAGCTAACTAAAAAAATAATAAGTATGATCACAAAAAGCAATAGTTGGTTCTTGGAAAGGTAAATGAAGACAATACTTTAGCTATTCTGACCAAGAAATGAGAGACAGACAGAAAGAGAGAGAGAGAGAAAGAGAGAAGAAAAAGGAGGAGGAAGAGGAGGAGGAAAAAGGAGGATGAGAAAGGAAGAGGAGGAGAGAAGAGACAGACAAGATTCAAATTGTTAAAAATCAGGAATGAAATAGGGAACATTACCACCCACCTTACGGAAGTATTGTTAAACATGCACTTAACATATGATCCAGCAATTTGAATTTGGGGTATTTATCCAAAGTAAATGAATATGAATTTCCACATAAATCTCACAAGCTAATACAGTTTGAATATTCATAATCTGAAAATCCAAAATCTGAAATGCTTCAAAATTCAAAACTTTTAAGGCATAGATATGATGCTCAAAGAAAATGCTCATTGGAGCATTTTAGACTTCAAATTTTTGCATTAGGAATGCTCAACCAGTAAGTTTAAAATGCAAATTTCGTAAAATCTGAAATCTGAAACACTTCTGTTCCCAAGAATTTTGGATAAGGGATACTTATCCTGCATTTATAGCAGCTTAATAATAGCTGAATATATGAACTACCCCAAAGCTCCATCAGCTTTTAAAGGGATAAAGTGTTAAATTGGAAGAATAGCAACTATGGAAGAAAACTCAAAACATGTTAAATGAAAGAAACCAGATACATAAGGTAACACATATAATTTCATTTAAATTATATCCTAAATAAGTCAAATCATTAGTGGCAGAAAGATCAGAGATTGGTTGTGTCAAGAAGTGGAGACTGACTACAAAGCAGAAAGAGGGATGAGGAAATTTTCTAAATCATTATTATGGTGATGATGTCATGTCTTTATACACAGAAAAAAACTCATTGATATGCACTCAAAATTCATGAATTTTAAAACTATACCCTACTGTAATCTTAGCACTTTGGGAGGTCAAGGTGGCAGATTGCCTGAGCTCAGGCCGAGACCAGCCTGGGCAACATGGTGAAACCTTGTTTCTACTAAAAATACGAAAAACAGTTAGCTGAGTGTGGTGGTACACGCCTGTAGTTTCATTTACTCGGGGGACTGAGACAGGAGAATTGCTTGAATCTGGGAGGTGGAGGTTGCAGTGAGCCAAGACTGCACCACTGAACTCCAGCATGGACAAAAGTGAGACACTGTCTGCCAAAAAAAACCCAAAAAAACAAAAAAACAAAAAAACTATACCCTAATAAAACTGTTTAAAATGTCACTTAAAAATTCTCCCATCAAAGTAGATACCTACCCTTTGGCAATGTGAGTTTGCCACTCTTTTAATCAAGAGATGGATTTTATTTCCCCACAACTTGGTTTTGAGCTGGATCACATAATTTGCTTTGGCTAGAGATACAACAAATGATACATATTCAGATACTGAAAGACTTCTGCATTTGGTATTGCCCCCAACTTACTGCTGAGACCATGAAACTATCATGTGATGGAGCCCAGGCAAACTTACTGGGTGATGAGACAATCATCACCCCAGCTGATGCTAGAGTCCTACAATCTTATTAATACATTATTCAGCCCCAGCTGACCCAGGCTACATATAAATGATCACTCAGCCAACTCACATAACCTCAGAAACAATAAATTTTGGTGTTTTAAACCAAGGACTCACAATGGTGATGGAAGGCAAAAGGCACATCTTACATAGCAGCAAACAAGAGAGCGCGAGAGCCAGGTGAAAAGGGAAACACCTTACAAAACCATCAGATCTCATGAGACTTATTCACAACCACGAGAACAGTATGGGGGAAACCGCCCCCATGATTCAATTACCTCCCAGCAAGTCCCTCCCACAGTATATGGGAATTATGGGAGCCACTACTCAAGATGAGACTTTGGTGGGGACACAGCCAAATCATATCATTTTACCCCGGCCCCTCCCAAATCCCATGTCCTCACATTTCAAAACCAATTATGCTTTCCCAACAGTTCCTCAAAGTCTTAACTCATTTCAGCATTAACTCAAAAAGTCCACAGTCCAAAGTCTTCTCTGAGACAAGGAAAGTCCCTTCTGCCTATGAGCCTGTAAAATCAAAAGCAAGTTACTTAGTTCCTAGATACAATGGGGGTACAGTCATTGGATAAATACTCCCATTCCAAGTGGGAGAAATTGGCCAAAATGAAGAAGCTAAAGGCCCCATGCATGTTGAAATCAAGCAGGGCACTCAAAGCTCCAAAATGATGTCCTTTGATTCCATGTCTTACAACCAGGTCACGCTGATGCAAGAGGTTGGCTCCCATGGATGTGGGCAGCTCCACCCTTGTGGCTTTTCAGGGTACTCCTGGCTGCTTTCATGGGCTGGCACTGAGTGTCTGCAGCTTTTCCAGGTGAGCAGTGCAAGCTGCCAGTGAATCTACAATTTTGGGGTCTGGAGGATGGTGGCCCTCTTCTCACAGCTCCACTAGTCAGCGCACCAGTAGGGACCCTGTATAGGGGTCAACCCCACATTTCCCTTCTGCACTGCCCTACCAGAGGTTCTCCATGAGGGCCCTATGCCTGCAGCAAACTTGTTCCTGGACATCCAGGCATTTTCATACATCTTCTGTAATCTAGGCAGAGGTTCCCAAACCCCAATTATTGATTTCTGTGCACCTGCAGGCTCAACATCACATGTAAGGTGCCAAGGCTTGGGGCTTGCAACATCCGAGGCCATGGCTCAAGCTGTACCTTGGCCCCTTTAAGCCATGGCTAGAGCAGCTAGGAAGCAGGGCACCAAGTTTCTAGGATGCACATAGCAGTGGGTACCTGGGCCTGGCCCACAAAACCATTGCTTCCTCCTAGGTCTCTGGACCTGTGATGAGAGGGGCTGCCACCAAGTTCTCTGACATGCCCTGGAGACACTTTCCTCATTGTCTTGGAGATTATCATTTGTCTCCTCATTACTTATGCAAATTTCTGCAGCTGGCTTGAATTCCTCCTCAGAAATTTTTTTCTTTTCTATCATATCATCAGGCTGCAACTTTTCCAAAATGTTATGCCCTGTTTCCCTTTTAAAACTGAATGCTTTTAACAGCACCCAAGTCACCTCTTGAATGCTTTGCTGCTTAGAAATTTCTTCCACCAGATACCCTAAATCATCTTCCTCAAATTCAAAGTTCCACAAATCTCTGGGGCAGGGGCAAAATGCTGCCAGTTTCTCTGCTAAAGCATAGGAAGAGTCACGTTTACTACAGTTCCCAACATGTTCCTCACCTCCATCTGAGTCCAGCTCAGCCTGTATTTCATTGTCCATATCATTATCAGCATTTTGGTCAAAGCCATTCAAAAAGTCTCTAGGTAGTACCAAACTTTCCCACATTTTCCTCTTTTCTTCAGAGCCCTCCAAACTGTTCCAACCTCTGCCTGTTACCCAGTTCCAAAGTTGCTTCCACATTTTTGAGTATCTTTACAGCAGTGCCACACTCCTGTCACCAACTTACTGTATTACTCCACTTTCACACTGATAAAGATATACACAAGGCTGGGTAATTTATAAAGAAAAAGAGGTTTAATGGACTCGCAGTTTCATGTGAGTCATAATCATGGCAGAAGTTGAAAGGCACGTCTTACATGGTGGCAGACAAGAGAGAATGAGAGTCAAGCAATAAGGGAAACACCTTATGAAACCATCAGATCCTGTAAGACTTTTACTATCATGAGAACAGTATGGGGGAAACCACCTCCATGATTCAATTACCTCCCACTGGGTCCCTCCCACAACATGCGGGAATTATGGGAGCTACAAGTCAAGATGAGATTTGAGTGGGGATACAGGCAAACCACATCAACCCTGTCCTACTAATCTTAAAGGGTGAATATGTCGCTATCCAATACAATGTTACTTAAAATTCATGTAATTAATAACATCATTATTCTCTTCCTAGTGCCTCCCAATTGTCCTGATGGAAAGGGACTTGTCACAGGTGAGGTTTTTTTTGTTGTCAATATCATGTTTACTGGAGTTTAGCTTACAAGATAAATCATACTTTTTAGGTGTACAATTCTGAATTTAAATATGCATTCAGTTCTGTACCTCTACCAAATACAGAATATAGAATATTTCTATCACTTCAAAACATCTTGTACCACTCTATGTTAATTTTCTAACCCTACTATCATCTTTTAGGAACCAGACACAAAAATATAACAGCAAAATTTATATAGTCAGAAAGTAGAATGGAATTTTTACAGGATTTCTTGTTTAGTGGGCATGGATATTCTGTTTGGAATCGAAATTTTATGAAATTGGATATTGGTGATGGTTGTACATTATAAATACACTTAATGCCACTGAATTGTACACAGATAACAATGGTTAAAATGGTAAATTTTATGTTATATACATTTTACCATAATAAAAATCCTATTTGCCTTATTTGAAATTTATGTAAATTGAATCACATAGGGTATACTTGTCTATGGCTGGATTATTTTGCTCAGTGTTATTTGTACAGTTCATCTATGTCAGTACTTATAGTTGGAGTCCATTTATATTCATTCTGTTCTGTGGATATAGTATGATTTACATATCCAGTTTATTGCTAATAAACATTTTAGCTGTTTCCAGTGCTGGTCTAGTCCACATAATGGTGCTATGAAGCAATATTTTAGATTCCAAAATAGGAAAAAAATAAACGTTTAGCTTTTGCCACCACAAATTTTAGATAAATGAAATCAATTACCATAATTCTCAGTCAATAATTTCAGATATTACTGAGTCAGCATAAGCAATCATAAAATGTCCTATGTATATTTATTAATATACTTTGATTTAATTATTCCTAACTTTTAAGCCTATACCTATCTTTCATTTTTACCTTTGTTCATACTTGATTGGTATAAATATGTGAGAATATTAAGGTATCTTCCCTAGATTCTTGTTTTTGTCCCAAATACCACATTACTGCACTCTAAAAATTAGGTTCAAACTTCAAGGGAAATGAGTATATTTTGCTGGACGACTTTGCTCTGTTGCCCAGGCTGGAGTGCACTGGTGAAATCTCAGCTCACTGCAACCTCCATTCCACCGGATTCAAGCAATTCTCCTGCCTCAGCCTCCTGAGTAGCTGGGACTACAGGTGCACAGCACCACGCTTGGCTAAGTTTTGTACTTTGAGTAGTGACAGGGTTTCACCACGTTGACCAGAGTGGTCTTGAACTCCTGACCACAAGTGATCCACCTGCCTTGGCCTCCCAAAGTGCTGGGATTAAAGACGTGAGCCACCGTACCTGGCCCTTGAAATCTTGTTTCAAGATTCAGGTAAGTACTATACTTGTATGATGTATTTATGACAGTGTTATCATAATGGAGACTTACATATTTTTACACATACATATTTTTACACATGCAGTGTTTTGGTAAATTGTTAAATATATCTGTCCTCAGGTTGAAAAGTGCTTTATATAGTCTTGTGGTTTTTAGAATTCTTCTAAATTTTGATTGCAAGACTGTATTTTACAAGACAGGTTGTCAATGCTACCCTGTCAAATTTATATATAAAGACACAAATCTAATTTTCATTTTTTCAGGTTTTATAAAATTGTCTCTCTTGAGTAAAAAAAAGCAACAACTTTTTGGAAAGCATTTTATTCACTCAAATTAGCTTTTGAACCTTATTGCATCCGCTTTGGGCTAAATCTGCTAAGTTAACATTGGCATGTCTTTGCAAACACTTCCATGATGATGGTTTGGAAAAGACATGTTGACTTTCAATTCTAAAGTTACTCAGTGTGGAATCCCTGATCTGCCCGGCCACAGCATCATTCATCATCTGACTAAATTCACATGAATAGAGATGACATATTAATTACAAATACTACAAATTTTAACCAGAATAAACAAAGAGAAAGGTAACTCTGCATAACATATAATAGCCAAGACTTCAATTCGTGTGTTAGCTATTTATACAGTACTTCATACAGTATTTAATATATGGAACACTGGGTTGAGGGATACTTTCAAAATTTGTTTTCAGCCAGGCGCGGTAGCTCACGCCTGTAATCCCAGCACTTTGAGAGGCCAAGGCGGGTGGATCATGAGGTCAGGAGTTCAAGACCAGCCTGGCCAAGATGGTGAAACCCCATCTCTACTTAAAATACAAAAATTAGCTGGGCATGATGGTGCCTGTAGTCCCAGCTACTCAGGAGGCTGAGGCAGATAATTGCCTAAACCCGTGAGGCAGAGGTTGTACTGAGCCGAGATCGCGCCACTGCACTCCAACCCCGGGCGACAGAGTGAGTCTCTGTCTAAAAAAATTATAAATAAATAAAAATGTTTAATAAATGTTTTTACCATTAGTACAAGGAGGTAAACATGATTAAAGCTGAATGGCTAGGAAGTGAGCTCTAATAACTTAAAATTGAGAAATACACCGCTTTCCCCTTTTCAGATTGGAATGAAATTTAATTTGAATACACCAATTACCTAGCGCTTTGCTATGAAGCATACTAGACCTTGAAAAAAATTCTAACAGGGAAGAAATGAAAATTTCTGACATATGCTTCCTTGGCATTCCCATGGATATAAGATGAATTATGATTTTTTGTTTTCATAATAAGTAAGTTAATGTTAGTATTCCTAGCTTTGCAATACCTGTGTGACCTGGTATTTATGAGGAATTGTTTCCAGGACCCCTGTAGTTACCAAAATGCACAAATCCTCAAGTCTCTTATATAAAATGGTGTACTATTTGCATATAACCTACGCACAACCTCCTATACACCTTATCTCTAGATTACTTATAATACCTACTAAAATATGTAAATGCTATATAAGTAGTTGTTATACTGTATTGGTATTACTTGTATTTTTTATTATTATAGTGTTTTTATTGTTTTTTCCTGAATATGTTAAATCTGTAGTGGGCTGAATCTGTGGATGCAGAACTCACAAATACTGAAGGGTGACTTTATTTTAAAAGTGAAAATGTAATAAATTGATAATCAGTCTTTGTGCATTAGATCCTACTGGATTTTAATTACAGAAACAAGAATACAGAACTTTTAGTCTTAAAATAATTATTAATTAGCTTTTCCAGTAATCTTTAAAATACTAAACATATTGATAAGTATATTGTTGTTTAAAATTGCATAATTTATTGTCAAATATGAATTGCTAAATATCTTTTCTGTAAAATCATTCTGGCATGCTTGTAGCTTTTATCAATTAATTATGTTAGCTATTTATTAAGCTAAGATATTGTAACTCCCTGAAATAGGCTCACAAATATAGCCACATAGATCATGGTTGTAGGCAATAAGAGGTATTTAGTGACTGAAACAATATATATCTTAAAAATATTCTGCACTCTTCACTCTAGCCATGGTTCTGTGGAAAACACATCTGTTTTCTTCTCATCATGTCACATTATCTCTTATATCCATTGGTTCCTCATTAAAAGGATGAAGAAAAAAATAGTACCCTGTATATACAAACTTATACTACAATTCTTGAAACTTATTAAATTTTCTTATATTTCTTAATGACAAAGCATTATTTCCAGTATATATGGTGCCTCATATGGAGGATTCAATAGCAAGTTCCCAAGGGTTGTAGAATTATTGCTTACTCTGCTAAATGGTCAAGAATAACCTTTATTAAGCAAATTATGTTTAGAGAGATGTTACTCTCTATCCCCACTAATGTTAATTTTCTGATGTCAAATGGATTCAAAAAATGTGGCTAACTCTAACTCTTGGAAATAAACAGAATAGATTAAAGGTTGTCAATGTCTATAATAAGTAATTTTATTTAACCTAAATATCCTCAAGTATTGCTTAGATTCCTCTTATTACATAGCTAAACACAAAAGACTTCTAGACTAAAATATTATTTTTCAAAATTATTCTCATATTCTTATGATTGTTTGGTCTTTTATCAACTATTGCCAAAAAGATGAAAAAAAAATATATGTATACCCCGATTCTTAATGGCTTAAAATAATAGCCATACATGGGTTAGCTAGACTTGGGCTGATTTTGCCAGGATCAGTGGAGTCAGTTATGTTCTATGTATCTCTCGTTTTCCTTAGCCTAATAGTATAGCAGAATAAGTTCATTTCATGGTGATAGAAGAGGCACAATAGAGCAAACAAATACCAAGGCATATTAAAGCCTAGGTTTGGAACTGGCACACTTTTACTATTATTCCATTCTATTTATAACGTAAGTTACATGGCCAAGTCAAAGTCAAGGGAGCAGGGAAACACACTCTGTCTTTACAAGAGGAGCTATAGAGTCACACAAAAATATTATGGAAATAAGAGAAACATTAAGATCAATCATACAATTTACCATAAGTCTTTTCTCTCATTTCCGGCTGTCAGCTATCAACTGGTATAACTATGCTTCTAATGTGCTTCTAATACGATTTATTTAGGAATTTAAATCACAAAAATGTATGCAAAAATAAGAATTCACAAGTTCTCATCAGAGGCTGTGTGGTTTTCTTGTGAACAAATTTCAACATACACCATCAATAAACTTGTTGGCTTATAGTTTGGTCTGCTCAGGATATCTATTTATTTACTTTCTGGTCCGTGATATGTGGAAATAAAATGCTGCCTGAAGCTTAGCTCCAGATAAGAATATTTTTTTTTTTTTACTATCAGCTTACTTTTCTTTTTTTCCAGTTTGTAATTCTTATCTGTTTAATTAATTATTAAAATGAGGATAGCTCAAGGAGAATATCAATGAATAGAAAATTTTGTGAGCCATAATTGTACATAGATATAAACCACACAACTCTGGAATCTACAAGAATACAGTATAGCAGATTATTATTTTTAAAAATCATTTACTTTTTTAATTTTGTGTAGGTGGAGTTATAATTTTCCACTCTATTGACTTTGGACTTGGCCACAAGACTTATTTTGGCCAATGGACAGTGAGTAAACACGATGTTTGAAACATCCAAACAGAAATGTTTAAAGACATTACAAATTTCCATTTGTGTACGTCTTTTCAGTTCTCTACATGAAGTGAACGAATTCCAAATCAGAGCTCATCATTCAGGCTGATGCCTGGAAGAAAAAGATACATAAAGCAGAGTTAATTCCAACCCATAGTCTGAAGAGAGTGGAGCAATAGGCACGTAACAGGAGAGAGAAATAAACAACTGTCGTTTTGGGACACTGAGATTTGCAGTTGTATCTTATGTATCATCATCTAGCAAAACAGAATACTACACAAGCTTTATATATTGGAATGTGGGAATTCTTTATAATTAAGTAGCTAGGATGTAACTGAGTGCTAAATTAGTGCAGAACAAAAGAAAATCTGAGAAAACATAGAAGACTAAAAGAAGCGAATATTACCTTCTTAATCTCTTCACTACTCATTTTGTGCCTTGCTTAGGTATCACTATTGTCAATATTTTATAGAAAATTGAAAAGAATGAGTTAATTAGATCATGTATTTGGATTGCTGGGAAGTCTTTTTTTAAAATACTTTTGTCCTATAATACTAATACCTGGGTACTATGAAACAATAAGTACAACAAACCCCGGTGACACTTGTTTACCTATGTAACAAACTTTCACATGTACCCCCAACCCAAAATAAAAGTTAAAAAAAAAATACTAAAAAGAAATAAATTTGAAAAATACTAACATAATCTTAATATACCTTAGAAATCCAACATTGTGGTTTTATGCATCATGTTTTAGACAACTTTTTCACAATTAAAAGCAGCCGAAGATAATCATCAGACTCAGTTTTTGATATATTGCTTACAAAATTTGGTATGTTCGCGAGCTGTATTTTAGTAACAAACAAACCAATTTCACATTTGGAAGCTTTTACATTTGAGTTAACTGAACTCTGTAGCCTCATTAATCCTTAATCTTAAGAAACAAACAAACAAAACAAAACATAAAATGGTAAACAACTTTCAGCTTACCATGTACATGTGTTGCACTATTTGAAAGGAGACAACTAGTATACTTAGCTTTTCATTTGGGGTTCAATGTGCCCCATTCTACTTTTCTATTATTCCACAAGATGAACTTTCATAGGCATTACTAAGAAAAAGTTAAACTACATTATTTGCTAATTTAAACATATTTAAACATTTAATAATTACCATATACATAGCTTAATATATTTTGTATTATAGATCTTCATTGGTAAGTAGATTATGGTTAAAGGTTCCTATATGTCAGTAGTTATTAACCTTTAGGGATTAGCCATCCTTTTCAAAATACAAATATAAATGTTCTCTTCTCCAGCAATGGGCTAGGAGCCAGAAAAATTGATTGAGAAAAGGAAACAATGTAGAAAACTCTACATAGCCTTTTAAAAATAGAGCTCAGTGGATGGTTTGTTGGCTACTTCCTTGGTAGGGTAAATATTGCCCATATCTTACTAGAAAAACACAGATTTTTAAGTGACCCAATATTCCTATTGAGAATGTACATTATTTCACCTGCTGGAATTCTCTTGTAAAATGTGGAAGAAAAAAATTAATTGAAAAACACACAGATCCATGTCCCTTTACCTAAAACTCACACCTATAATGCACAGAAAATTGCTAGACTACCAGTCATTTCAGATTTTGATGCTAGACACAAATTCCCTGCCCTAATTCACTATATCACTACATGAATATATATTAACCACATAAATTATTTTGAACTGAATTATTGTAAATTATACGGTATTACTGTTCACATAGTTTGAGAAGTGTTTTCAGACTCATTCTTATAACTTATTCTACATAAGAAAATAATAAGTTTAGAAAGATTTAAGTATAAAGCATTATTTTTAAAACTCTTTATATGAGGGCAAACATTTGTTAATATTATCTAACCATTGGTCCTCGAAATAAATTCTTTGGTAATTCATTTTTGTTTTTTAGAAACTAAAGTCTTAGGGGGCGGAGCAAGATGGCCGAATAGGAACAGCTCCAGTCTCCAACTCCCAGCGCGAGCGACACAGAAGACCGGTGATTTCTGCATTTTCAACTGAGGTACTGGGTTCATCTCACTGGGGAGTGCCGGACGATCGGTGCTGGTCAGCTGCTGCAGCCCGACCAGCGAGAGCTGAAGCAGGGCGAGGCATCGCCTCACCTGGGAAGCGCAAGGGGGAAGGGAATCCCTTTTCCTAGCCAGGGGAACTGAGACACACAACACCTGGAAAATCGGGTAACTCCCACCCCAATATTGCGCTTTAAGCAAACAGGCAACGGATCAAAGCTGGACGGAGAATGACTTTGACGAGATGAGAGAAGAAGGCTTCAGTCCATCAAATTTCTCAGAGCTAAAGGAGGAATTACGTACCCAGCGCAAAGAAACTAAAAATCTTGAAAAAAAAGTGGAAGAATTGACGGCTAGACTAATTAATGCAGAGAAGGTCCTAAACGAAATGAAAGAGATGAAAACCATGACACGAGAAATACGTGACAAATGCACAAGCTTCAGTAACCGACTCGATCAACTGGAAGAAAGAGTATCAGCGATTGAGGATCAAATGAATGAAATGAAGCGAGAAGAGAAACCAAAAGAAAAAAGAAGAAAAAGAAATGAACAAAGCCTGCAAGAAGTATGGGATTATGTAAAAAGACCAAATCTACGTCTGATTGGGGTGCCTGAAAGTGAGGGGGAAAATGGAACCAAGTTGGAAAACACTCTTCAGGATATCATCCAGGAGAACTTCCCCAACCTAGTAGGGCAGGCCAACATTCAAATCCAGGAAATACAGAGAACGCCACAAAGATACTCCTCGAGAAGAGCAACTCCAAGACACATAATTGCCAGATTCACCAAAGTTGAAATGAAGGAAAAAATCTTAAGGGCAGCCAGAGAGAAAGGTCCGGTTACCCACAAAGGGAAGCCCATCAGACTCACAGCAGATCTCTCGGCAGAAACTCTCCAAGCCAGAAGAGAGTGGGGGCCAATATTCAACATTCTTAAAGAAAAGAATTTTAAACCCAGAATTTCATATCCAGCCAAACTAAGTTTCATAAGTGAAGGAGAAATAAAATCCTTTACAGATAAGCAAATGCTTAGAGATTTTGTCACCACTAGGCCTGCCTTACAAGAGACCCTGAAGGAAGCACTAAACATGGAAAGGAACAACCGGTACCAGCCATTGCAAAAACATGCCAAAATGTAAAGACCATCGAGGCTAGGAAGAAACTGCATCAACTAACGAGCAAAATAATCAGTTAATATCATAATGGCAGGATCAAGTTCATACATAAAAATATTAACCTTAAATGTAAATGGACTAAATGCTCCAATTAAAAGACACAGACTGGCAAACTGGATAAAGAGTCAAGACCCATCAGTCTGCTGTATTCAGGAGAC
This sequence comes from Theropithecus gelada, assembly GCF_003255815.1. Taxonomy (NCBI): domain Eukaryota; kingdom Metazoa; phylum Chordata; class Mammalia; order Primates; family Cercopithecidae; genus Theropithecus; species Theropithecus gelada. Next base: position 55,591,351 of record NC_037689.1, read on the forward strand.
CCATCTCACATGCAGAGACATACATAGGCTCAAAATAAAGGGATGGAGGAAGATTTACCAAGCAAATGGAGAACAAAAGAAAGCAGGGGTTGCAATCCTAGTCTCTGATAAAACGGACTTTAAACCATCAAAGATCAAAAGAGACAAAGAAGGCCATTACATAATGGTAAAGGGATCAATTCAACAGGAAGAGCTAACTATCCTAAATATATATGCATCCAATACAGGAGCACCCAGATTCATAAAGCAAGTCCTTAGAGACTTACAAAGAGACTTAGACTCCCATACAATAATAATGGGAGACTTCAACACTCCACTGTCAACATTAGACAGATCAACAAGACAGAAAGTTAACAAGGATATCCAGGAATTGAACTCATCTCTGCAGCAAGCAGACCTAATAGACATCTATAGAACTCTCCACCCCAAATCAACAGAATATACATTCTTCTCAGCACCACATCGCACTTACTCCAAAATTGACCACATAATTGGAAGTAAAGCACTCCTCAGCAAATGTACAAGAACAGAAATTATAACAAACTGTCCCTCAGACCACAGTGCAATCAAACTAGAACTCAGGACTAAGGAACTCAATCAAAACCGCTCAACTACATGGAAACTGAACAACCTGCTCCTGAATGACTACTGGGTACATCACGAAATGAAGGCAGAAATAAAGAAGTTCTTTGAAACCAATGAGAACAAAGATACAACATACCAGAATCTCTGGGACACATTTAAAGCAGTGTGTAGAGGGAAATTCATAGCACTAAATGCCCACAAGAGAAAGCAGGAAAGATCTAAAATTGACACACTAACATCGCAATTAAAAGAACTAGAGAAGCAAGAGCAAACACATTCGAAAGCTAGCAGAAGGCAAGAAATAACTAAGATCAGAGCAGAACTGAAGGAGATAGAGACACAAAAAACCCTCCAAAAAATCAATGAATCCAGGAGTTGGTTTTTTGAAAAGATCAACAAAATTGACAGACCACTAGCAAGACTAATAAAGAAGAAAAGAGAGAAGAATCAAATCGACGCAATTAAAAATGATAAAGGGGATATCACCACCGACCCCACAGAAATACAAACTACCATCAGAGAATACTATAAACACCTCTACGCAAATAAACTGGAAAACCTAGAAGAAATGGATAATTTCCTGGACACTTACACTCTTCCAAGACTAAACCAGGAAGAAGTTGAATCCCTGAATAGACCAATAGCAGGCTCTGAAATTGAGGCAACAATTAATAGCCTACCAACCAAAAAAAGTCCAGGACCAGATGGATTCACAGCTGAATTCTACCAGAGGTATAAGGAGGAGTTGGTACCATTCCTTCTGAAACTATTCCAATCAATAGAAAAAGAGGGAATCCTCCCTAACTCATTTTATGAGGCCAACATCATCCTGATACCAAAGCCTGGCAGAGACACAACAAAAAAAGAGAATTTTAGACCAATATCCCTGATGAACATCGATGCAAAAATCCTCAATAAAATACTGGCAAACCGGATTCAACAACACATCAGAAAGCTTATCCACCATGATCAAGTGGGCTTCATCCCTGGGATGCAAGGCTGGTTCAACATTCGCAAATCAATAAACATAATCCAGCATATAAACAGAACCAAAGACAAGAACCACATGATTATCTCAATAGATGCAGAAAAGGCTTTTGACAAAATTCAACAGCCCTTCATGCTAAAAACGCTCAATAAATTCGGTATTGATGGAACGTACCTCAAAATAATAAGAGCTATTTATGACAAACCCACAGCCAATATCATACTGAATGGGCAAAAACTGGAAAAATTCCCTTTGAAAACTGGCACAAGACAGGGATGCCCTCTCTCACCACTCCTATTCAACATAGTGTTGGAAGTTCTGGCTAGGGCAATCAGGCAAGAGAAAGAAATCAAGGGTATTCAGTTAGGAAAAGAAGAAGTCAAATTGTCCCTCTTTGCAGATGACATGATTGTATATTTAGAAAACCCCATTGTCTCAGCCCAAAATCTCCTTAAGCTGATAAGCAACTTCAGCAAAGTCTCAGGATACAAAATTAATGTGCAAAAATCACAAGCATTCTTATACACTAGTAACAGACAAACAGAGAGCCAAATCATGAATGAACTTCCATTCACAATTGCTTCAAAGAGAATAAAATACCTAGGAATCCAACTTACAAGGGATGTAAAGGACCTCTTCAAGGAGAACTACAAACCACTGCTCAGTGAAATAAAAGAGGACACAAACAAATGGAAGAACATACCATGCTCATGGATAGGAAGAATCAATATCGTGAAAATGGCCATACTGCCCAAGGTAATTTATAGATTCAATGCCATCCCCATCAAGCTACCAATGAGTTTCTTCACAGAATTGGAAAAAACTGCTTTAAAGTTCATATGGAACCAAAAAAGAGCCCGCATCTCCAAGACAATCCTAAGTCAAAAGAACAAAGCTGGAGGCATCACGCTACCTGACTTCAAACTATACTACAAGGCTACAGTAACCAAAACAGCATGGTACTGGTACCAAAACAGAGATATAGACCAATGGTACCAGCCCTTCTTATGACTGATTGCTTATCTTTCAAATTTCAGTTTAAATGCTTTTCCTGTCAGTTCCTCAGTGAATCTTCCATTACAAACTTATTTAAAATATACCTGTTCTAAGTTTCATTCATTTTATGACTCTTACTATTTTATTATTAGCATTTACTAAAAGCACTAAAGTTACTAAAATTATTTCGTCTACTTGTGGCTTGCTTGCTGGTTTATTGTCTACCACTCTCCATGAGGAAAGGTATCACACTTGTCCTTTTCTTCTTATATCTCCCACACCAACTTCATAGCAGGTACTTAACTATATTTTCTGAGTAAAAGACAAATGGAAAAATGAAGGAATTAATTAATATTGTCTATTAACCAACAATGTTTCAGGCTTTACTATGGTGTCATTTATCATTTTGAGAAGTTCTATCTTATATCATGAAGGTTGAATAAAACCTGGGAAGATGTATTCTCTTAATGGCAGCTTGTGAGCTGCCATTAAATGACCCACTAAAATAAAGTAGTGACTCAAAATCAAGGGGAGATTTCCCCTGTTGGGGCTCAGAAACCAATGCCCCGAATATGACACTTTGACATGTTGAGCTGAACAGGAAGCCTCAAGGTCTCTCTGACACCCGACCCTCTCTACCTCCTGTCTCTCAATCCTGTGTATAACCCAAAGTACAAGATGAAGTTGTCGTCTGAAGTTATTTTACCTGCCTAAAGTCTGGACCTACCAAAGAATAAAACAATGACCTCTTGTCTATTCCCTGAGCTTTCATTAACTGAACTCATTGCAGGAAGAAAGACTAAAGGCTGTCAACAAACCTGTACAGAGTTTTGTCACAAACCATTGTCTGCTCTAAGGGCCAAACAGGTTTTGTTCCAGGCCATTATGTGTTACTCAAACCCATTGAATTTCCATAAAAGTCATTTTACTACCCCCTAAAATAAACAACACTTTCTCATCTATTTATTCCCCTAAGAAGAAGACTATATAATCATCTATACTTAATTGGATTATTGGGTACTCATCCTCCTATAATTCCACATTAAACTAAATTTGTATGCCCTTTCTCCTATTAATCTGCCTTTTGTGAGTTGATTTGTTTGCAAACCTCCAGAAGGTGAATGGGAAGTTTTCTCTTGACTCCTACACCCCCAAGTGATTCTCTCACCTCTAAAATCCCTCATCTTCTTTATTGTTGCTTCTAATGTCCTTTGATTTCTTGGCATGATTCAGAATATCATCTGTGATTTCTGAATCATTAATGCAATGGAATGTTCACCTCTATTTTCTCCTTTATATATGACTGGAACTAACTTTTTTATGATTACTAAGGGATACTTCTTACCTTTGGAAGAATTTATAGCAGTGTTTGGATGATAGCTTACTTCACAACTTGGAAATACTTAATAAGAAATATAAAATTATCATTAAGATGACAGCGATGGCATGTCTGGAGGGGCTGCTGTGAGGATGCCAGCTACAGCCAAGGAGGCATGGCCAGGACTGCATGCTCCATGGAGCTGGCAGGGTGCAGAAACAAGTGGGAGCCCAGCCCCCTACCAAGTTGGCAAGGTGGGAGCCCTGCACTCCTGGATGCAGCTGCAGCCACCCAGCTGTGGCTCCGGACCTGGACATCCCTGTACTCTCAGGGGCCCAAGAAGCTCCCCCTACCCCTGCAGGTTCAGGAGTGCCTGCTCCCCCTCCCTGGCCTCTCCCCACTCCCAGTGCCCACTCCAGTGTGGAGCAGAGTTGTAGCCAAGCCTGGGCACTGTCATGACCTGGTGGGTGTGCACATGCTCAGGGCAGCACCGACATGCCAGCCCCCTGCTGCCTCAGCCCCCACTAGACCTCAGGTGCCAATGAGCATGGGAGGGAGACAGGGGCCAGGGAGGGCTGAGAACAGCTCAGTGAAGGCCTGCAGGCACCCCTCAGCAAGAACAGCATGGGTGCCACGGATGGCATGTTGATGGCAGTGGGAGGCAGACAGGTTCCTGGGTGGAAAGGGACAGGTCCCTCCCGAAGCCCCACCTTCAAGCCAGAGACAGCCTGAAGCCTGGAGGTCAGGGTGTCAGTTCCAGGTGGAGTCTGTGGCCCAGAGTAAGAACATATGGTGCTTTTTTGGGCCCACCCATGGCAGTCCATGGACCAATTAGCACTCACATTCTCCCTTCTGAGCCCATGAAAACCCCAGACTCAGCCACACTCACACAGATGTCAGGACTACCAGCTGCAGGAAGGAGCTACCCACTTAGGATCTGCTTGACTTGTCAGGATGACCTGCCTGTGGAAAGGAGCTACCTACTATGCATCTCCTCTACACTGAGACCTGGATACTTGTCAGGATGACCTGCCTGCTGAAAGGAGCTACCCACTTCGGGTCTCCAGAGAGCTGTTCTGTCACTCAATGAAGCTCCTCTCTGCCTTGCTTACCCTCCAGTTGTTGGTGTACCTTATTCTTCCTGGATGCGGGACAAATGGTGGAACCCACCAAATAGTGGAACTAAAGAGCTGTAACAAAAACAGGGATGAAACACCCCCCCACACACACTGCTCACCACGGTGTGGGTGACAAGGAGGACAGAAGAGCTGTGGCCTTTTGGGGAGCCCAGACCTAAGGGCTCGCTGAACCCTCTTTGGGGCTTTGTAATTCCTGGTGTCTCCAAGCTTCCGGGTACCAGCACATTCCCTTTGTCCAGATATGGGTGCCCACATTAGAAGCCACTTGTAGTAAATCTGATTCAGCTACAGCCTTGCATGGAGCTGGTGCCTGGAGCTGCCCACAACACCACAGCCACTGGTGTGCCTCGTTGTATGCAGCAGCTGGACCACACACTCACTCGCTCACACGCCTCTTGCCACTCCAGGCCTGGCTCACCCTTGGCAGGCATGGGATACAGGCCAGTAGCATAAGACAGGTGCAGTCTGCCAGGCCAACTGAGTGGAATGAGCCCAGTGCACCCAACCAAAATTCCGACAAAGGCACCACTGGCCACAGAGGTTTCTGGGTGGAAAAGTAACGCCCTAAGGATCCTGAAACAGTTATAATGTCAAAACAAATCTTATTTTTTACTATTTACTTATTTCTAAAGAAAAGTATATATTTATTTAAGGTGTACACATTATTTTGATGTGCTCATACATAGTGAAATGATTATTCTAGTTAAGCTATTAGGGTATCCATCTCCTCACATGGTTACCATTTTTTTAAGTTCTTCAAGTTTAAACTAAGGGACACTAAACAACAACAGAAGAATAAGTACAAGTATGAAACTCGTAAGAGAACATTATTCTTGAAGATCTCCTATAGTTAAGTTTTACTGAAATTCTAAACATAAGCAATATTGAAATATGAGTCTTTAAAGATTTAATGAGATTAAAAATCCCATACTATGTATGTTAGACTCAAGTTGTCATTAATTCACCTTTAATAGACCTTTGTAGTAAAAGTTGGGGACAGTGATTAAAAAATCAAATTCCCCAATATTAGTACTGATTTATTGGGGTGGGTGTTATATTAACAATCTAAATAGCAATAATAAGACTGAAGATTTATGGTAGTTATAGAAATAAATGGTAGTAACAATGATAGAACCCATCTAAGTGGAACTGTTAAAGTGGTCAAAAAATACGTAATAGTAACTAACACTTGTGTAGCATTTTCTATTACCAGGGTCTCTATTAAGCAGTTGACATATATAATACATGTAATCCTTACAAGAGTTCTGTGAAGATAATGTTAATATAGTAACAGAAGAGGAAACTGAGACTCGGGAAAATAAGTATGATGCCCACAGTCATAGCTATTAAATGGCAGATCTGGGTTTTAAATCCAGGCAACCTTAAAACAGTGTACATGTTCTGCAACCCTCGCCTATACATATAGTTGGTGCTTATTTGAATATTTTAGTGTTATTGACATGATTTCCAGTCACCAAAGCTTTTAAGGGAGATGACAAATATAGAACTTGCCAAAAATCTCTTGTAATTCTTCAATTTCATGCACCTGCTAGAGCTGACAGTAGAAAACTTCATTAAATTGAACCGGTGTCATCTTTTGTGTTCTCCTCAGCAGTTTGTGCAAACTGTGTGGTCCAAATATTCATTTTTTTTAAAGAAAAGCATGTTTATTACTACTTCCTGATCTTTTTTATTTGCCATAGCTGGTCTTCTTATAACTAGGCATTCATGGCTTTTGACTGAAGTATTTAATTCTTGGTAATCACCATATTAACACATTTAAGACATACAACCATACAATCACCTCATAAGATGCAGAAAAATAATTTTGTAAAATGCATCAGTGACTCAAACAAAAAATGTTAGCAATCTAGGATGAGTAGGGAAATCTTTTAATTTGAGATTATGACAATACTCCAAGTTTTATAGTGGCCGGGAACAGGAGGAACATGCCCATTATCATTACCTATATTCTGAATGATTCTGTTAGTTCTAGACATTGCAGTAAGGCAAAAAAAAATTACAGGTACAGAACTGCAACAAGAATAGCCTGTCTTTATTTGAAGATTCAATTGTTGTATTCCCACGAAAACAAAATTAAGAAAAAAATTTTTTAAAAATTAGCAAAGTACATGGATAAAAGAAAACATCAATATAGCAAAATTAGGTAGTAACTTGAGCAAAATAGTCAATAGGCAACTACATATATCCTCTTCTTCATAAAAGCATTGAGAACATGGACAAAAATCATCAGAATACAATTTTTCAAACTCTGGAAATTAATCAAAAGCATGTAGCAATCTAGGTAGTGTTTATTCAATAATAGCTGAATATTGGTAAGAGCAATAAACGTTGTGGTGTTTTAACTTGCTCTATTACAATTTTCCACTCCCAGTTTGAAGGTAGCTTTTAAAATAAGTAACTTTGGGGCAAAAAAAGGGTGATCGTTCAAAGCCATAGTTTCCAGATACTTATTATAATTTTCCCTGTATCATGGTTCTCACAAAGACCCCACTCATAAATCTGTCTTCATTCAAAGCTCGTGAAGTGTGAACAGCTTTTCTATGTATGTTTCTCAAAAACAGTCAGAGGCAATTACTTATTGCAGTTACTCGTTGGGAGAATAAGAGTTGATGAAAGCAACAGGCTAATCAAAAACATTTAAAGTAAAATTCAAGGAACAAGATGGCCATAGGGTGGTTTGAAAAAATCCAACATCATCTTGGGAATTAAGCGGCCACACACAAACATAGGGCTATGCTCATGTCCGGAGTTTAAAATGCACAGGAAAGGCTTAACAACCCCTAATCTCTAACCTCTAGCTGACCTTGAGGTTCTGACAATGCAGGAAATGAAGCTAAGGCAGAGTTGTACATTGCTAGAATGAGTAGTGAAGGTATTCATATGGGTACAGAGTCCTTCAGGAAAAACTGATTTTTTTTTTTTTTTGGCTCTAGATATTTAACAAAATATTTGTCCAACCATTAACTGACCACTAAGAAGTTAACTGAGGAGGGACTTCAGTGGCCACACATGACACAGAATACCACTCTTCCATAATTAGTTCAGAAAAGTCACTAAACAAGTAAACAAAACAACAAACAGGCACAACAATAAACTTTGAAAAGGAAAGAGAATCTAATTTCCAGAGTTGCCACATTATATTATTTTAAAAGCCCAGTTTTCAAAAAAAAAAAAAAAAAAGTATATGTACAAAGAAATAAGAATGTATGACCCATTCTCAGGAAAACTCAATAGAAATTATGTTTGAAGAAGCCCAGAAGCACTTACTAATAAAAGATTTTAAATTGGCTATTCACATATGCTCAAATAATTAACTGAAACCATGTCCAAATAAGGAAAGCAGGTGAAAAATGTTTCACCATAGGAGAAAATGAATAAAGACATAGTTATATATATATATATAGTGTGTGTGCATGTATATATATGTGTGTGTGTATATATGCATACACACATATACACACCAAATAGGAATTCTGGAGTGAAAAAGTACAATGAATGACATAAAAATATTAACTATCGGTGTTCAACAGAAGATTTGAGTAGATAAAAGAAACTCACACAATTTGTAGATCAATTAAGATTATTCAGTTTGAGCAACAGCAAGAATAAAAAATGAAGAAAAATGAACTGACCCTCAGAGACCTATGAGACATCATCAACTATGCTGACAAGAAGATGGAGAAAAGGACAGAAAAATATCTGAAGCGGTAATGGCTGAAAATCAACCCAAATGCCTGTAAATGACAGACTGGATAAAATCTAAACTGGATAAAGAAAATGTGGTACATGTATACCATGAAATACCATACAGTCATAGCAAAGAACAAGATCATGTCCTTTGCAGGGATGTGGATGGAGCTGGAAGTTGTGATCCTTAGCAAGCTAATGTGGAACAGAAAGCCAAACACTGCATATTCTCACTTATAAGTGGGAGCTTAACAATGAAAACACATGGACGCATGAGCAGGGAACAACACAACAACACACACTGGGGCATGTCAGGGGGGTGTGGGGATGGGGGAGAGCATCAGGAAGAATAGTTAATGGATGCTGAGTTTAACACCTAGGTGATGGTTTGATCTGTGCAGCAAACCACCATGGCATACATTTACCTATGTAATAAACCTGCACATCCACTCCAGAACTTAGATGTTAAAAAACAAAACTTTTCAAATTGGATTTAATCTACACATCTAAGAATCTTAGAAAACCCCATGTAAGATAAATTCAAAGAGATCTATACATAAACATACAATCAAACCTTTGAAATACTTGAAATCAGTGAGACAAGCTACTTACATAAAAAGGGTCTTCAATATGATTAACAGCTATTTTGTCATCAGAAACCATGGAGGCCAGAAGACCGTGGGATGATATACTCAAAGAGCTAACAATTTTTAAAAAGTCAACCAAGAAATTTATATCTAGAAAAAACATCCCTCAAAAAACAGGGAAAAATTAAGACATTCCCAAATGGAGAGATGCCAAGAGAGTTATTTGCTAATACATCAGCCCTACAATACATATCATAGGAATATGATACTCAACCTCCAGGCTGAAATGAAAGAACAACAGAGAATAACTTAAATCTGAATGACAGAATAATGAAAACTGGTAAACACAAATACATACATAAAGGACATAGAAGAATTTTACAGACATCCTGCCAAAATAATAGCAAGCTGAAACTGTCAACATATGAAAATGCATTATAGACTACGAACAAGTGGAATTTGTCCCAGGAATGCAAAGTTAATTCAGCATATGAGAACCAATTCTGTAATTTATTTTATTGTAGAATCGACAACAAAAGCAAGGGCTATTGGAATGGAATGAATGTACTTTGCATATGAGGACATAAATTTGGGGGGCCAGGCATAAATACTATGGTTTGAATGTGTCCCCCAAAGTTCATGTGTTTGAAACTTAATCCCCAATCCAACATTATTAAGAGGTGGGAGCTTTAAGAGGTGGTTAGGTTATGAGGGCTCTGTCCTCATGAATAGATTCATTATATTCTGGTAGTGGGTTTGTTGTTGTGAGAGTGGGTTTCTTATAAAAGCAAGTTAAACTCTCTCTTGCTTTCTCTCATTCTTGCACACTCTTACCCTTCTGCATTCTAACATGGGATGACACAGCAAGAGGAACTCTTAAGATGCCAGCCCCTTGATTTTGGACTTCTCCAGCTCCTGAACTGTAAAAAATACACTGTTATTTATAATTTAACCAGTCTTGGTTATTCTATTATAAGAGTACAAAATGGCCTAAGGCACAACTCAGTAATACAGAGGCAAATAACCCAATTAAAAATGAGAAAAAATTTTGAATAGATAATTATCTAAAGATCTACAAATAGACAATAGGCACATTAAAATATACTCAACATCATTATTTACTAGGGAAATTCAAATCAAAACCAAAATGAGATACTGCTTCTCACCCACTAGAATAGCTAGAATAAAATGACACACATTTTGTAAGTGTTGGCATGGATGTGGAAAAATTTAAAACCTCATATATTGCTGCTGAAAATTTGAAATGGTGCATCTGCTGTGGGGAACAGTTTAATAACAACTCAAAAAGTTCAACATGGGGTTACCACGTGACCCAGCAGTTTCACTCGAGAGAATTGACAATATATGTCCACATACACAAAACATTTATATGTGAGTATTCATAGCAACATTGTTTATAATAGCCCAAAAAGTGAAAAAATCCAGATGCTCATCAACTAATAAATGGATTAAAAAGTGGTACATATGTGTAATGGAGTATTATTCAGCTATAGAAAGTAAAGTAGTGATACATGCTACAACGTGGATGAATCTTTAAAAACATATGCTGAGTGAAAGAAGCCAGACACAAATGACCACATATTGTGCAATTTGATTTATAAAAGGTCCAGAATAGAAAGCTTTATAAACACTGAAGGTAGACTAATGGTTTCCAGAGTCTTTGGGTTGGCATGAGAAATGGATGTTGATGGACATTTAACTTCTACTGGCGGTGATAAAAACAATTCTGAAATTAGCTGTGATTGTTGCACAAATTTTTGAACATAGCAAGTCCTTGAATAATGCTCTTTCATTCAATGTTGTTTAACTATAACACTGATGAGAGAAAAATATTGATTCCTAACTGGGACCACTGCCTGTGTGGAGTTTGCATATTCCCCTCACGCTTGCATGGGTTTTCTTCAGATACTCCAGTGTCCTCCCATATCCCAGTGATGTGAATGTTAAGTTAATTGGTGTGTCTAAGTTGTCCCAGTAAGAGTGAGTGTGAGTTTGTGTAAATGTATCCTGTGATGGAATGACATCCTGTCCATGGTTGCTTCCTGCCTTTGTACTCTAAGGTGCTGGGATAAGCTCCAGCCACCCACCACCCTGAACTGAAATAAGTCTGTTGGAAAATAAATGAATATAAAGCCAACAGACACACGAAAAAATGCTCATCATCACTGGCCATCAGAGAAATGCAAATCAACACCACAATGAGATATCATCTCACACCAGTTAGAATGGCAATCATTAAAAAGTCAGGAAACAACAGGTGCTGGAGAGGATGTGGAGAAATAGGAACACTTTTACACTGTTGGTGGGATTGTAAACTAGTTCAACCATT
>NC_037689.1:55603123-55771850 GCF_003255815.1 Theropithecus gelada
AGCAAACTATCACAAGAACAGAAAACCAAACACCGCATGTTTTCACTCATAGGTGGGAACTGAACAATGAGATCACTTGGACTCAGGAAGGGGAACATCACACACCGGGGCCTATCATGGGGAGGGGGGAGGGGGGAGGGATTGCATTGGGAGTTATACCTGATGTAAATGACGAGTTGATGGGTGCAGCAGACCAACATGGCACAAGTATACATATGTAACAAACCTGCACGTTATGCACATGTACCCTACAACTTAAAGTATAATAATAATAAATAAATTAAAAAAAAAAAAAAAGAAACTAAAGTCTTAGAGTTAGAATGAAAAAAAAGACAACTGCAAACAGAAATAATGTATTTTCAAGTGTTTTTTTCAGATATATTGCAGAGCATTTTAATTTTATAAAGTCAAAAGAATTTATAAGTAAATAAACTATCCAATGTCACTTTCTGCTATCCTGAATAATTATCAATAAAATGCAAGTATTTATAATATTCATTTGAATATTAATGGGAGCCTGTCAGGGAATAGCTTGTATGTCCATTTCAGTTTTACACAATGAGAGGTATGTGATCACACATAACATACTTCACCAGAATAAGGAGATAAAGCTGTAAAACGTCCCTTGAAATTAAAAGATTTCTTGACACAAAATTCTCAGATTTATCATCCACAATCAATGTAGATTTGTTTATAAATTGGTTTTAGCAAGACTCCTCATGTTAAATCATGCCACATGTAAAATAACATTCCAAACAGTAGAATGGCTGTAGTGTTGGAGAAACAGAACCATCTAAGTTTTAATCTCACTTTTGTGATTGACTAACTTTGACATATTGGGTTATTTAATATTGGAGTGCCCATCTCTTTATCTAAAAAGGGAAAATAATAAGTTAAGAATTCTTATGAATATTAACATATTTCTCATCACAATACAGTAGATACCAAAATCATGTCACAGACATGTTGTGTTAGAAAACCAGATCTGATCCAGTGTGCAGTATAGCAATAGGTAGTGGAAGTATTATAGAAGTTCAAGCCTTTGCCTTTACTTTCAACTCCTAAAATAGTTCACTTGGCATTTTCCCCCGGGTTCTTTAAATATGCCTTATACTCTGTTTTAGACAAATGTGTGCCCCTACCTTGCAACTTACTTCTAAAACAGAAATTTGAATACCAGGACTGAGTTTGGAGCCCTGAAATCAGTTACTGCCAGCAAATTCCTAAAGTCCCCATCAACATGTTTACCTATCTGAAAGGATGCTTCCTTTCTACTTTTTTCTGATGATCTGTACCGTTTCTCTTCCTAACACATATTATTCTCCTTTATGGAAACTGTGTTCTATTGTTTGTGTTATGTTGTTTATCTCCTGATAACTATTTGTTGCAGGATGTGCCTCAGCATTCTTACCTTAAAAACCAATGGGATTTCTAATCTCCAAGTCATAGCTGAGTGTATATACATTCAACGATTTTATGGCTCATGCTGGTTTTCCTATTCATCCATGATTTTTGAAAATATGGATTCTTTCTAACTACTACTCACTGATTGAACCTTAAGCAATCTTTATCTAGGGCACAATGCCTCAAATATTAACCTTTATATTAAGGATATAAATTATCCTTATATTAATTCCCAAACTCTATTGTAATCTGTTAGTATATTTTAATATACTTCAGGCCCCGGGAAAACTAGTGAAACTAGGTAGGATCATGACTTTGACAATCACTTGATATACAAGGTAAGATCCAAAAGCAAAAAAGTATGTGTTTCAATACTGTGTCTGCTATTCCCTAACTCATTTTTTTCTTATCTATAAATAATGATTGTGAAAACTAACTGGTACTGCCCATGTGAAAATGAGTAGCGCAGATCCTAGCTCGTATAATTAGAATATTTTGAAAGACAGACAGACAGAAACTGGTCCTTATCTTAAGGTGTTTAAAATTCTATGAGAGATATGTAGAACAGCAATCAACCATATCATAATGAAATTAATAAATAATGAGGTGTTAGATGATGAGTGACAGAATTCAGCAAGTAACAAATATTCAGGCAATTTGTCTTTGAGACACATGTGCATACTAGGGATTTAAATATGATAAAAATAAACGAGGAAAACACACGATGAAGAAGACCTTACAAAGAGTAATTAGGAAGATGTGATACTAAAATCACTAAAAATGCAATACAGTTATCCCTTTGCATCCATGAATTCCATATCCATAGCATCAACCAACCAAGGATCGAAAATATTTGGAAAGAAAATTCCTCCTGTATAGACTTTTTTTCTTACCATTATTCCCCAAACAATACAGTATAACACCTTTTTGCATATAGTTTACATCGTGTTAGCTATAATAAGTAATCTAGAGATAATTAAGGCATATGGGAGGATGTGCATTAGTTATATGCAAAGACTATGCCATTTTACATGAAAGACTTGAGTACCCAATAATTTTGGTATTTGTGCGAGGTCCTGGAAGAAATTCCCCCAGAGATGCTGAGTATTTCATTCTTACTCCTTTTATTAACATGACTTGCTAAAAGTTTAAAATATATGATCTGATTAAACTTCTGAAATTGTCTAGTAAAAAATAAAAGATAAAAAGTAAAATATAGGATACAGAAGGATAAAATAATTACACATTAGGACAGAACATAAAAGATAAATGAAAATAATGAAGATGTTAATAACTAAAAGATTAAGAAAAAGACATCAGTTAGGTAGGTTAGAGGCCTTAAGAAAACATGAAACTTAATGGTCATACAATAAATATACCATTTTAAAGTTATGGATCTTAAGCTTTTGGCAAAATTTATACACATTTCTTACATATTCATATACATATTTGAGTATTGAAAATTGTGTTGGAACTCTATTATCATAGTCCTCCAAATCTTACTCTTTATACATTTTAAACTTATTAGAAAAAGAGATAAATATATAGTACTACTTCTAAAAGGAAAAGAAACCCAAAATATATGTACAATTTAAATCACAGATTGAGTGCTATTTTCCCAAGTTTCCAAACTTTTTGCATATGTTACAATTTTTTAATCTTGGAAAGTTGAAAATGAACATACTATTATCTTGATTCAGTAGATTTATTTCAAAGAGTTTAAGGTTCATGCTGGTTTGCCTATCTAGCTATAATTTTGTACAATGGGGTTTCTAACTACCGCTCATTGATAGTTCACCTCGAGGTTGTTTAACTACCATGCCAATATCTATAGGCATAAATCTGCAAGTATTAAGAGTTACAACAGGGTTGTCCTCATTTTTTAAATGATTTAATGCTATTTGCTTTAATCTTCTGTTGCAGTGAACTTTAAATCCTCCAAGCAAACATCTATTGATTATAAACAAATTATAAAATTGCACTAAAATTTTGTCAACCATTTTGTAGACTTCAAGAGGAGAAGATATTACTAAATGTTATCTGATGCATTATTTCCAAACATTCATTCCAAGAAATGACTGTAATTGACATCTGCTGGAAAGATATATAGATCGTTCACAAAAATCAAATATAGCAATATATAAATATACACAAATCCATCTATATTCATTCATACATATGTGCCTTCTTACATATATGCATATCTAAATACTGAAACTCAGACTTTCATTACTCCTTTATTTTTTTCTTAAAATCAAATTCACACAAAAGAGGTATTTGAACATGTTGTCAACTTTTGCCATAGTTTCTAATTGTAGGCGGAAATATTTCTGATTTGAATCAAACAGGTCTGAGGCCTTTCACCGGAAACAGAATGACACAGAGCTGCAGCCTGTATCTAGGAATAGAGGACTTTGTTTAACATCAATTCAAAAATTTAAAAATTGCATAGAAATGTATTACATTTGAATCTTATGAAATTGTCAGTGTTAAACTTTGTAGACACAAAATGACAATTTTATATGGCTTAACCATATAAAATTGTAAGGAATATAAGCATGTGAGGCCAAATAAATTCTAATCAATAACTTTCCCAGGTTTTTATTGTAAGGTATTGTTTAGGACAGAATTTCATATTCTTACATGCACAACAAGTATTCAGAACAGGTCACAGTTTTCTGAAGAACAAGAGAGACAAGAGAAAGTGAGTGTGGTTTAGTGATAACTTGGGTTAAAGTCCTGCTCACCTACTGCCTACCTAAGCACCGTTGAGCAAGTTCCTTTGCTTCATATATGTATTCACTCGCATGAAAAAATAAACAGACCCCACCCAGCAGAAGGTTTCTGCTTCAGTCTTCAGGACTCTCAATCTCTGAATAGCATAAGCTAGCCTTTGTGTGGAACAAGATGTTTGCTGACACTGATTTTATGGTACCCTCTGTACTTTGTATCATTCAGAAAATCCTACAGTTTTCTTGCCTAAACTATAATACCCTCACCATGGTGATATATCTCTAGTTAGAGAACAATAATTCAGTACCTAATCAAACATCACGGCAGTTCACACTACCTCTCTGGAGCCAGAAAAAAATATACATCCTGTGCCTTACATCCAGTTCTGACACTATTAAACCTGGGGAAATGTAATCCTATTACTTCTGTGGCACACAGAATTCAAAGATGACCCCAGTGAGTCACACGCTCGTATAATTGCTACCCCTTACAAACCTATGCTTTTCTTTTAGCCAATAGAATATGGAAAATGTAATGGAATAGTCACTCCCTTGATTACACCGCAATATTTAAAACTCTGTCTTAGCTGACTGGAGCAAGAGAGAGCCCCCTGCTGGCCTTGAAAAAGTAAGTAGCTATGTCATGAGAAGGCCTATTAAAAGACCACTTACCAAGGAGCTGTGTGGTCCTCTAGGAGCTAAGAGGGACCTCCCACTCAAGCCAACGGTTTACACAAAAGCAGGAACCTAAGACCTGTAATCACGAGGAACCAGAAGAAAAGGGATGCTGCCAATAATCATGCCAGTTTGGAAGATGATGCCGAACTCTGTGAACACAGGCAGTTGATGCCTTGATTACAGCTTTGTTAGACCCTGAGCACAGAACCTAGTTGAGTCTCACCTAAACTCTCAAATCACAGAAAAATGTAAGATAATAAATGCAAATTGTTTCAAGCCTCTAAATATGTGGTAATTTGTTATCCAGCAATAGAATACTAATATAATTTCCAGTTTAGCTGCTGCTTCATGCAAAGTGAGTCTTTACCAGTCATCTATTTCTCTCCCCTCATTCCTGTTGTGTTTCTTCCCTCATGATTCCCTTCCCAATAATTTAATTTGGCACACATGTTTTTCTCATACTCCTGTATCTCTCCTATCAGTTCAACCTTTAGCACAATACTCTTTCAAACATCCTAACTTGAACATACCTCGCTAATGTCTGAAGAGAATTTTATCCCTCTAAACATTTACTGAGTAGACTTCTTCTGTATACATCAGAGGGCGAACTTAAAGGTGTACTTCTCTTGACTCTCCTTGTTACATTCAGATCGTACTCATGATAAAGTTTTTCCTTCTTTGAGGCTTATGTCAACATGCCATTCTACTTTACTTATTCTAGTCCCTTCTTCAACTATCCTAAGTTATTGCTCAGTTGTGGTCGTCATCTCAGTATTTGACAATATCTATTTTGATGTTCATAAATACAAAACATTCGATAAACCAGCCTTGAAATTACTGATACTTGCCACCTCGGTTTCCTTCATTTCAATGACATTTCAACCTATATTGTAATTAGTTAAAACTCTTCTACTTCAAAACTTTCATCTTGTAACTCCTCATATCACTTCTCTTTACTTTCTCCTATTCAAATCATTGATTCTCAAACTGGACTAAATATTAAAGTTCCTAAAGAATTTGTTAAAAATATTGATGCCCACACTATATTCAAAATAATTAAATAATAACTGTCAGTTTAGGCCACATGGCCATGGAAATACATTTTACATAACTCAAAATCCAATCAGGCCATTTTCATGCTGAAACTATTCAATATTCTCCTTATGTAGAGATAAAATTTTAACAACATGGCTTGCAGTACAGACAAAATATATTTATAGGTTCAATTTATTTTTCTTTCATGCTTTTACTGCAAAGGCAGTTCTTTTTTCTCAATATATGCTTCCCTGCCTTATTATCTTGTAGCACACTATTCATACTCCAAGATTCACCTCCTGTAGGAAGCCTTCCTCAATCTATCCCAGGAGAACAAAGGGCTTTTTCTATGTGCGTTTACAGATTCTTGTCCATGGCACTGTCTGGGACTTGTCACACTTCTGTAGTAATCAATGTGCATATCTTTGCATATGTAAATATGTCCTTGTCTATAGTGACATTGGTTTTCATTATTTTGGTGTCTCAAATAAAGATAATAAAAGCTGCCATTGTTTTGCAAAATATGCATGTCTTGCAAAGTATTTGCAAAAATACTTAGTCTTCTAAGTATTGATGCTTTGTTTCATTTATATTTTACAAAAATTCTTATGTGGGAGGTAGTATCAGTTCAAATATATAGATAACTATGGTTAATTGTTTAGGAAATAATCAGTCTCCTATCCCTCTATATGAGAGAAGTATATTTTTTATCCATTTGATATTGGGCTTGGTCATGTGACTTGCTCTGGTCAATGGGATATGAACCTATATTTGAATGTCTTGAAAGTTTTGGTTACATACCTTGTAATTCTCTTTTCTGCCTTAAAAAGAGCATTACCTGGATAGCCCTTGTTTCCAGAAAATGTATCCATGTAGAACAGATATGAACTCACTCCCAGCCTGGACTCAAACCTAACCAAGTTTAGCTGAGAAATAGCCTACCTACAAACTGAATAAGAAAGCAATATTTATTGATGTAAACCACTGGGCTTATTATTTTTATGCAATATCATTGCAGCATTAGCTGACTACTACATCAAGAAAACTAAAGATTACAGAGGATTGTTTTAAGATTATATAGCTTTAAAAAAAGGACTGAGCAGGAACATAAAGTCAAGAATATCTTTATCCCTACTCTATTAAACTATATAATCCTGTATGTATTGTAAAATCTCTCAACGATTTCTATGGAAAAGTTAAAAAAAAAAAAAAAACATAAGTAAACATCATCTGCAAAACAAATAATATTTACCTGATTAACATTGTCAATGCTTAATTTCCTGTTGTAAGACAAACCTACCAAAAAGCTTTACTTTTACATTAGAATATTTTTACAGATTTTATTTTGTACACAAGATTTTTTCCCCAAATATTTTCTCACTAAGGTTCATATTAAAAGAGCTTGCATTCTGCAAGTATGGATAAAAAAGCATTAACTAGACAATGGAAAGGCTATGAACAAGGGATGCAAGTCATTTATGGATCACGCACTTTCTGTAATTTGCACATTGGTGCAAGTATTGACTATACCACTTGGATTTCTTGAATTCATCACACATTTCTTGTGTCGCCACCTGCATATATATGTTCCTACAGTTGGTCCTTGTCTGTTTTACCATTCTCTTTTTAAACAATAAGAATCTTTCAGTTACATATATTCCTCCAAATTACTAACTTGTTTCCTGATTCTAAAAGGTAGATCTGTATTGTGTTTTAAGATACAGGGTAAATATTATTTTTAAAGCTTTTAGCACGGTACATTAATGTTATGTGTTCATGTTTTGTTGAGATTTTAATTTGAGGAGCTTCAACTATAACAGACATAAAATACAACAGGTTTTTATATCCATTGATAATATTCTTATTTAGACTTGTATATATTATACCTTTATTTACCTATCAACACACCCATTAGGTAATGTGTAAGAATCAAAATCTCAGGGAAGCTACAGGAAAATAGAAATGTACTTTCTAAGCTTGAGTGAGAAGCTCCTAGTTTCTACTGGGATACAGTAGTTGAAGGTACCTAAAGTACAAAGGGAGATTATATACTTGATGAGGCCATTTTAAATTGTCATGTATATTTTCACACAAGCAATTACCAGAGTGCAGATGGTTCTGTTTTGTGGGTCAGTGTATAGGTGTTAAGAAAGTCAAGAACATTATTTCACTTAGTCCTAGAGGAAAAATTCATATTTTTGAACAACAACAACAACAAAATACTTGTTTTGCCCAAGAGCCAGTGCACATATCAGGCAACCACCTCGTTTATAAGTTTTGATACAGTATATATTTATATGTATGCTCCTTCTCTGTTAGAATGTAGGCCTCGTGAGAGTGAAAATGTGTTCTTTGGTTTAATGGTGTATACACTGTTCCTGGAAAAATGAAAATACTGTAACATCATAAAAGCACAGAATGCAGAATCACCAAAATGTAGCACTTGAGAAGAAGAGACTGAGGCACAGTAACATAAATATATCAGTCTACAGACAAATAGGGTCATATTCAAAACAAAAATTTAGCTTTCTTCAGTTTTAATTCTAGTCTTCCTTTTCCTATACCAAAAAGATAACAAACGAAAATAAAATTAAACATAAAATAGTTTTAAAATGATTTCTAGGACTCTACTGGACAAGAGATAAAAAATAAATTTTCACCATATTGACAAAATAGCTTGTTTTGAATTGATGAAGCAGATATAAACCTCCAATATATGCACAAGGTCAAACATAGTTAACTTCAAATGTAATTTCAATGGAAACTAATTAAAAATTGTGGCATTCTGATATCAATACTCGAAATACTATAAAAATAAGTATTATAAAATAAGCTTCAAAATATCAAATATCCCATGTCAACATATGATAGCAATATTAATAGCTACTAATATAAAATTTTAATGCATAGAGCTGCCAAAATCCACCAAAAAAAGAAACCTTTAAGAAATATTTTTTATATTGTGATATGCTGAGGGAAAAAAAAATCACTGAATGGCCTTATTCATTAATATTTAGCGTGATAATTACTAGGTGCTAGTCCTCGTTCTTCCAGATAAATACAGTATTGTAAAGGAGAATAAACAAAAACATAGATGAATACAGACAAGATTAATGAAGACTACACTACATCAGGGCTATTCTCAAGGTGCTGTGGAAACCGTCTAACCAAAATTTGGAGAAATGGTATTTTAAAAGGCTTCCAGAAGGTATAAGAGTTGAAATGAGTCCTGAAAGATAAATAACCATTATCTGAGGGGAAAAAGAAAACAGGTGAAGGACAACCCAGAGACTTAGACAGCAAGTATTAATGGAGGGCATGAAATAAGATGGTCATGATTTACAGACTTCAAGTAGCATGGTATAGAGAACACATGTGTTTTGAGGTAGATAATGCTGAAATATGATACTGAAGCTGTAAGCTGGAACCAGTTCAGATTAAACACTCTGATAAGGTTGTACAATGTCCATATTTCGTTAGGGGGAATTAAAAAATAAAACCTTCAGACAGCAAAATGATACAATCATATATGTGCTCTAGAAGGAAAAACCCTAGTAGAAGCATGACATAGAGAGCAAAAATCAAGCAAAAATGCTCAATGAAGACCTGAAATAAGGTAGGGGTTAACAAAAAGAAAAATGTGGGGAAGATTAAAAAAAAAAAAAAAAAAAAAGTGAGGCAAAACCTTAGAAGCCTTTGGTGAATGAGTTGGAACTGAAAGAGTTAAGACATAAAGAGATGGCTCTTTGGTGTCTTGAATGGACATCTAGGTGACTAATGTTACTGTTTGATGAATTACAGAAAATATGAGAAGACAAGTTTGCAGGTGGAGTTAAATGGATGAGTACAATTAATAAAGTGTAGGGCTTATTAAGCTAGAGAACATTGACTTTGTAACATTCAGTGGGACATTACAGTTCTGGAGCTTATGAGATGAGATAAATCAGAATGGATTTATAGAACTGAAGGTCGAAAATGTAGACAACAGAATCACTAATTGAAATATAAGTTGAATAATGAAGAATATGTAGAGGGAAAAGGATGATTGGAATAAATCTAAAAGAAATAACAATAAAATTGAGACAAAGAAAATACAGTCAAGATACAAAGCAAAATAAGGACAGCCAAGAAGATGGAAGAGAACCAAGGAAGAGTGTTTCTTGAAACTAATGAAAATTTAAACAAAGTATACCAAAACCTATGACTATAGCAAAAACAGTTCTAAAAGGGAATATTATAGCAATAAACATAGTAGAAATATTAGAAAGATCTCAAACACCTTAATGTTAACATAAAGAAATTAGAAAACAAGAGCAAACTAAATGCAAAATTAGAAGAAAATAAATATCAGAGTATAAATGAACTAAACAGACAGGAAAGAGCCACCAAAAATCGAGTGAACAATGTTCTTTTTTGAAAAGATAAACAAAATAAAGGAATCTTTAGCTCAAGCTCAACTAAGACAAGCAGCATATTAAAATCAGAGCTGGAAAAAGAGACTATTACAAGTGATACCACACACAATGCAAAGGATCATAATATACTATCATGAACAACAATATGCCCAAAATTGAAAATCCTAGAAGAAATGAATAAATTCCTGGACACATACAACCTACCAAAATTAAATCATAAAGAAAGTGGAAATCTGAACTGACCGATAGTGAACAGTGACATCAAGTAGCAATAAAAAAAGTCTCTCATCAAAGAAAAGCCCAGGACCTTACAGCTTTTCTGATGATTTCTACCAAACATTTATTAAACTGATACCATTTTTTAAAAAACTATTCAAAAAAATTAAAGTGGAAGAAATTCTTCCAAATGCATTCTACAAGGCTACAATCACTCTGATACCAAAAATTAGGCAAGGACACAATTAAAAAAGAAAAATACCAGCCAACATCCCTGATAAGCATACAAGGAAAAATCAACAAAATACTAGGACACCAAATTTGAAAACATATTAAAAAGATCATTCACCATGATCAACAGGGATTCATCCCAGTTATACAAGGATGACTTGATATATGCAAATCAATGAACACGAGACACCACGTGTACAGAATCGAAAAAAGCCAATATGATCATTTCAATAGATGCAGAAAAAACACTTGATAAACATCCTCTGTGATAAAATCTCTTAAGAAATTAGGCACAGAAGCAATGTACCTCAACACAATAAAGTCCATATAGGACAAATGCACAGCTAATACTGCACAGAATGGAGAATAGTTGAAAGCTTTTCCTTTGAAATATGGAAAAAAAAATACAAACAAGAATGTTTACTTTCACCACTTTTATTCGGTATAGTGCTGGAAGCCCTAGTTAGGGCAATTAGGCAAGAGAAAGCAAGGGCATCAAAATTGGAAAGGAGGAAATCAAATTGTCTCTGTCTGCATATGACATAATCTTACATATACAAAACCCTAAAGACCCCACTAAAAATATTAGAATAAATGTATTCAGTAAAGTTGCAAGATACAAAATCAACAGATAAAATCAGTAGCATTAATATACACCAATAGCAAACTATCTGAGAAAAAAATGAAGAAAGCAATACCATTTACAATAGTTAAAAAATAAAACTAGGAACACATTTAATCAATGGATTGAAAGAACTCTACAATGAAAACTACAAAACACTGATGAAAGAATTAGAAGAGGATACAAATGGAAAGATACTCCGTGTTCAAGGATTAGAGAACTGATGTTGCTAAAATGTCCACACTCTCCAAAGCGATCTAAAGATTCAATGCAATCTCTATGAAAATACTAATGACATCTTCACAGAAATAGGAGAAAATCTAAACATTTGTATGGGAACCACAAAATAACTCAAATAGCAAAGTAATCTTGAGTGAAAAGAACAAAGCTGGAGGCATCACACTACATGACTTACTACATAGCTACAGTAACCAAATGAGCATGATATTGGCATGAAAAATAAACACACAGACCAACAGAAGAGAAGAGATAACACAGAAATAACTCCACACACCTACAGTCAACTGATTTATACAAAAGTGTCAAAAACATTCAATGAGAAAAGGACAATCTCTACAATAAATGGTGCTGGGAAAACTGGATATCTGCATGCAGAAGAATGAAGCTACATTCCTCTCTCTCACCACATAGAAAAATCAACTTAAAATGGATTCAAGATTCAAATATAAGACCTGAAAGTATGAAACTACTAGAAGAAAATATGGGGGAAACTATTCATGACATTGGTCTAGGCAAGGATTTTTTTGATATGTCCTCAAAAGCACAGGCAAAAGAAAGCAAAAAGACAAATGGAATTATATCTAACTAAAAAGTCCTGCACAATGAAGGAAACAATGAATGAAGACACAGCATATAGAATGGGAGAAAATGTTTGCATAGTAAGCATGTGACAAGGAGTTAATAACCAGAGTATATAAGAAACTCAATAGCAAAAAACAAAAACAAAAAAAAATCCAATTTAAAAATAGGCCTATGACCTGAACAAACATTTCTCAAAAGAAGATATACAAGTGGCCAACAGGTATATGAAAAAATGCTCAATAAGACTAATTATCAAGGAAACACAAATCAAAACCACAAGACATCACCTCACACGTGTCAACATGACTAGTATCAAAAAATTAAAATAAAAATAACATTATTCAGCCCCCATTTATAAGGGAGAACATGCAGTGTTTGATTTTCTGTTCCTACATTAGTTTGCTTAGGATCATAGCTTCCAGCTCCATCCATGTCCCTGCAAAGGACATGATCTCATTCCTTTTTATGGCTGTATAGTATTCCCTGGTGTATATGTACCACATTTTCTTTATCCACTCTATCATTGATGAATGTTTGGGTTGATTCCATATTTTTGCTATTGTGAAAAGTGATGCAATAAACACACACGGACACAGGGCGGGGAACAACACACACTGGGGCCTGTCGGGGGGTGAAGCAGAGGGAGGGAGAGTATTAGGAAAAATAGCTAATGCATGCTGGACTTAATACCAGATGATGGGTTGACGGGTGCAGCAAACCACCATGGCACACGTTTACCTATGTAACAAACCTACACATCCTGCACATGTATCCCATAACTTTTTTAAAAAAATACCCACTTCAAACAGAAAAGATTTTTAACACTCCTTTTAAATAAAAATTTAACACACACACAAATAAAAATCAAAAATAACAAATATTGGCATGGATGTGGAGAAATGGGAACACTTATACATTATTGGTGGAAATGTACATTAGTACAGCCATTATGGAGAATAGTAAGAAAGTTCTTCAGAAAAATGAAAACAGAACTACCATATAATCCAGTAATCCCACTACTGGGTATTATCCCAAAGAAATGAAATCAGTATATTGAAGAGATAGCTGTACTCCCATGTTTATCAAAACACTATTCACAATAGTCAAGATTTAGAATCAACATGCCACTCAACAGATGAATGGATAAAGAAACTGTGGCATATATACACAATGGAATACTGTTAGCCATACAAAAGAATAAAATCTGTCATTTGCAGCAATCTTCATGAACTGGGAGAACATTATGTTAAGTGAAATAAGCCAGGCACAGAAAGACAAATATAGCATGATATCACTCATCTGTGGAATTAAAAAAAAAAAAAAAAAAAAACTGATCTTATAGAACTACGGAGTAGAAGACCAGATACTAGAGACTGGAGAAGGGTGGAGAAAGGTGGAGATTGGGACAGATTGGTCAATGAGTAGAAAATTAACAGGAGGAACAGGTTGTGGTGTTCTACTGCATATTAGGATGACTATAGTCCACATTATTGTATATGTCAAAATAACTAGGAGAGAATTTTGAATGTTCTCACAACAAAACATTTTGATATTTAAGGTGATGCATAAACTAATTACCCTAATTTTTATTACATAATGTATACATGACAAAATTACATTGTACCCTATAAGTATGTACAATTATGTGTCATTTAAAAATAAAACATTTTAAGAAATAGATGAAACATTTTAAAGGAGATTTGTGAAGGAAACGGTGACTTTGCTACCTAGTATGCATTCAGCCCTCTTCTCCTCTTCTGGAAAAGATCATGTGATTTCTTTGGGGAAACTACCACTTTTTACTATCAGGCCAGGTTGTTGGATGGTGGTGTCATCTAGCAATATTTGA
Organism: Theropithecus gelada; assembly: GCF_003255815.1. NCBI lineage: Eukaryota > Metazoa > Chordata > Mammalia > Primates > Cercopithecidae > Theropithecus > Theropithecus gelada. The sequence continues at coordinate 55,617,128 of NC_037689.1, forward strand.
GAAACCTATTCCTCTTGTCAGTGTTCTTGATTCATGCATGGTCATATGACATAATCAAAACCAATGGTAATATTTTGAGTCTTAATGTGAAAATTCACTAATAAAGAATATTGCTTAGGTTTTTAAACCATAATTAGACACAATGCTGTTTCTGGGAACAATCAGATGAAACAAACAAACAAAAGCAGCAGCAGAGCCAAGAGAAACTGTGCCCTACATAGTGGCTGCTGCTGCTTTTGTTATAGGCATCAATGAATTCAAGTACTGTATCAGCCTGAGTTCGATTTCTTTTCCTTTTGTCACTTTATATAGAAATGTCCCTACAGCATACAAGGAGATGTTTACAAGTATCAAATACAAAGAGAAATAAGATATGAAGACACAGACCTATTTAGCAATGAAGACATTATTTGTAAAGTTGACCATTGATTTTTTGTTCACATTTACAAATGTAAAAGATATGAATTGCATCCAGCCATCATAGATTGTTCTACCAAATAAGCAAGGAGATGGAATAAGTAAAGAAGTGGGTTTTATAAGGGGTTAGTAAGCATTCGTATCAAAATGAATGCCTAGAAATTTGGAGTCTCCGTCTCAGAATTATAATATTTTTGTAAGAAGGGTCTCATCAGATGTTAAGTCTACTTGTATTCAACAATAAATCACAGAAGTATTAGTGTAAATGTAATAATTCATGTTTTGTGCTCACAGTGTTATCCTTTCTACCACCAAAAATGCATGTTTTAAAACATCTTTAACATTTCAGGGTCTTCTATTATGTTATTTACATATGTTACTTTTATATTTTATTCCAAATACTATAATTTCAGCAAAACAGTACAGAAAATTTGCTTATATTACATAGTGAAGGATGAGACGTGTGTAATAATTATGATATATTTAAGAGACCTGTCCTTGGTACCAGCAAAAGTAAAAAGCAGCATTAAATGTCTTTTTTTTTTTTTTTTTTTTTTTTTGAGATGAAGTCTCACTTTTTCTCCCAGGCTGGGGTGCAGCTCACTGCAACCTCCGTTTCCCAGGTTCAAGCAAATCTCACGCCTCAGCCCTCCAAGTAGCTGGGATTATAGGCACATGCCACCCACCACACCTGGCTAATTTTTGCGTTTTTGGTAGAGATGAGGTTACACCATATTGGCCAGGCTCGTCTGGAATTCCTGAACTCAAGTGATCTGCCTGCCTCAGCCTCCCAAAGTCCTGGGATTACAGGTGTGAGTTGCCATGCCCAACCCTGAGATATCTTCAAGAATTAACAAGTTATGACTGAAAGAATAGCAAATAAATTGTAAAAAATTTTAAATACAGAAACATAATAACTAATTTTGACATCTATTTTACCTTAGAGTATATCTTCAAAATATGTTTCAGTCCCTTGTGGTTATTTTAAAAAGTTAACGTATTCAATTAAAAATATTGTACTTTATAGAGATAAAATTTTCAGAAATCTTGTTTCTGGGTACTCTAAACCATTTCCTACTTTGATATGTTAAGCACCTCATGGTATTGTTTTAATTATTTTGGATAATTGGAATCTAATATTTAAACTAAAAGGCTTTTCAAGAACACATGCACAGGTAACAAAACAAGCATCCACTAAACTTACGTATTTTATAACAATTCATAATGAGTCTTAGGGAAGTGTTATAATAGAATCACATTACATAATTCATGCAAAAAAGGACTACAGAAAAATGCAACTTTTATTTAAAATAAGAGGGATAGAAAAACTCCATTTTTTACATTTGCTTAAATGAAGAAAATTTAAAATTGTTTATTTAAGTCATTTATTTGATTAGAGCAACAAAGAATGCAAAACAGGAAGGAAATAGCAGGCTTACTTTATACAAAGAACACACAGAAACTCCTTATTTTTGTTAAACTCTACATAAGAAACCCTACAGCAAATGTCCTACTAAATAGGGAATTTTGGATGCAGTTTAAGGTTGGCTAAAATATAAGGATTCCTATTAGGTTTACATGTATTACTAGAGATCTTGTTCAACACAATAACAGAATAAATAGATATAAGGGCTATAAGCATAGGAAAAGTAAACCATATACCTGTCACGTCATTACTAAGAAAAAATTTTGCCAAGCAAACTACTGCTCACTTAAATAAATTTTTCCTTTCTGCATTTAAATACAAAGCATTGAAGTTACTATTTTTGTATGTTTCTGGAGAGCTGAAACTGATGTTTGTGCTTTTATCAGAAGCACATTTTTACATGTCTTTGATTAAGCTTATTAATTATGTTATTCAAGTTATTCATAATAATTTTGGTCACTGTAAATCTTTGCTTTTAGAGGGGTAGTTAAGTTTCTCAACTAAAATAGATGATTACATCCCTTTTGGAATTTCTATCACAGTGCTTTTATATGTTTATAAAATTGAGTTGCTATGTATAGCTACGTTTGTTGTCACTGACAACAATTTAAAAATAATACTGTCCTTTATCTAGAAACTATCTTAACAAAACAGGCAAGACAACTGCTATAAACCTGTTCATAACCTACCAAGGAAAATAAAACTAGATACGATTGCTGAATTTAGTAAATCTGCATGGTTAAAAGTTCTTCACATATTAAAATGTTCTACCATCCTTATTTTTGTGTTACTTAACTAATTAGGACCCATGCTACTATTTCTTTTTCCCCTACAAATTTAATATATCTATATATTTTGATTTATCCCAATTAACATCTAATTAACCCATTCAGCATCAATTTATAATGTGAGGAAATTTTTCATTGTAATTTCTGCAAATACTTTTTTCTAACTCATTTATTTTCCTCACTATTTTGGAATCTACGTAAGTTACAGAAGTCTATGATTTAACTGTGCCTTCTCATTTTGAAGAAAAGACTGACAAATTAAAAAAGAGAGAAATTTTAAAAAAATCCTTATCTTACCACTAACTAGTTCTCCAGCAATTATTATTTGGTTATTCAACTCAGCTAAGTTTTTTATTGTCACTATTATTTCTATAAAGGTATTTCGAAATTATTCATTTTTGTAATGATGTGCTTCTTTCCAATTAAAGTTGTAATCATACTTCTTTATATCTTTGAGGATATTTATAAGTTATTTTACATTCTTGTTTTATTTGATCCACTAAACATGTTTGTATAGTATAAGATGCTCCTTTTGTTGTCTTTGTAAGGTTATATTTTGTTTTTCTGTTTACTAACATTCATACAGTTGTGTGTGTGTGTGTGTGTATATATATATATTTTTTTTGGGCGGATGGGGAGGGGAGAGATGGAGTCTCACTCTGTCACCCAGACTGGAGTGCAGTGGTACAATCTTGGCTCACTGCAACCTCCGCCTCCCGCGTTCAAGCAATTCTCCTGCCTCAGCCTCTCAAGTAGCTGGGACTACAGGCACATGCCACCATGCCTAGCTTATTTTTTGTATTTTAGTAGAGACAGGGTTTCACCGTGTTGCCCAGGCTGGTCTCCAACTCCTGAGCTCAGGCAATCCGCCCGCCTCGACCTCCCAAAGTGTTAGGATTACCGGTGTGAGCCACTGCACCTTGCCTGTATCTATATCTTGTTTGAAAATCTATATTAAATAATAAGGACTAAAGCTTTCCTTAAGCTTGTGCCCCCTCTGGTGAGTTTATGGAGTAAATCTGAACATATGTCTCAAGATGGAATCCTCTAGAGATATAGTCTGGGCTCTATCAGTCCCCATCCATCACTTTTCACTAGCAGATGCAGTTTTTAGAGAATTTACACATGAGCCCTCTTCTAGAGGACCATGTTTTGCATTGATATGGGTAAGAAGAGGGATGTCAGGGATCTGGCTAGCATGCTTTCGCCTATCATTCAAATCCTGCTGCAACCAGACTCAGGAGCCACTTTGACTCTCTGACCAGTAGTAGACTAATTCTTCTGTTTCTTTGTCAAGTAGACTTTTAACAGAATGGAGAAAAATTCTAAACCAACTATATAAAGCATTCAATTTCAATCCAAAACATATTTAGAATATATTCAAATGTTATAAAAGAAACCAACTTCAAATGATTTTTTTAATCTGGTAAAGTAATCCTAAAATTCACTCTGATTTACTTCCTGCACTCTAAAGGAAAAAGGGTGTTAGAAAAAAATATTTAACTTTACATATATAAATGAACAGCACAGCATTAAGAATATAGCCTAAAACTCAATCCCACAACTATCACAGCTAGAAAAGTCATTAAGAGGCATCTGGCGGCTGAAACCCTGCCAACCTGCATCTATCATTCTCAGTTTTTGCTTTATTAGTGGGAAATTTAGTTCCCAATATATAGATTATCTGACTCTGACTAAATTTGTCCAACTTCTTGACCTTTAATGAATTGACAACCCACTGTCACACTTAAGTCACTTGATAATTTTGACTTTGCTGATCTCTGGCAAGGCCTAAGACTCATTGCTTGAAAACCCTACAGCCAATAAAACTTAATAACTTACCATTAGGTTTCTAGTTAAATATGTACTTAAAAATTGAAATAGTTTATTAGATTATGTTCTTTTATCCTTTTCAGTGTATATCTTTACTATTAGATAACTAATATATACAAAAGAGATCAGGGCTGTTGAAAAACTGAGTATTTTTAGTAAGTTATTAAAATTAATTATATACAAGCAATATTATCTTAACTGTGAAGCTAGTAACTTAATTATACCAACATAAGAAAATGTCATAGCAAAAAAGGTTTTATTCACCAGAGAATTCATTCAAAAACATAGACTATGTGATATTCTATATACTGCTATAAAACATTGATTTAATTTGCCTAATAGTCAATATTAAATACGCATGTGTAATTAATAATTTACCATTACCAAAATAATCTTAGTACAAGCTGCCTCATTTTATTGTGTTTCACTTTTTTGCACATTGCAGATACTGTGCTTTTTTCAAATAGAAGGTTTGTGGCAACCCTGTAACAAGCAAGTCTATCAACACCATTTCTCCAACAGTGTGTGCTCACATTATGTCTGTGTCACATTTTGCAAATTCTCACAATATTTCAAACTTTTCCACTATTAATATATATGGTATGGTGATCTGTGATCAGTGATATTTGAGTTTACTACTGTAATTGTTTTGGGGTCCCACAAACCACACTTTTATAAGACAGTAAAACGTAATTGATAAATTCTGTGTGTTCTGGCCAGCTGAATCCCATCTCTCTCCCTCTCTTCAGGCCTCCCCATTACATAAGACACAACACTGTTGGAATGAGACCAATTAATAACCCTACAATGGCCTCTAAGTTTTCAAATGAAATGAAGTCACATGTCTTTCTCTTCAAATCGAAAGCTAGAAATGATTATGCTTTGTGAAGAAGGAGTGTTGAAAGCCAAACTAGCTGAAAAGCTAGGCCTCTCACACAAAACATTTAACCAAGATGTGAATGCAAAGGAAATGTTCTTGAAGGAAATTAAAAGTGTTACTCCAGTGAAGACACAAATGTTGAGAATACAAAACAGACTTATTACTAATATGGAAAAAGTTTGAGTGGTCCAGATAGATGATCAGATCAGCCATATTTCCTTAAGCCAAAGCCTAATCCAAAGGAAGGTTCTACCTCTCTCCAATTCTATGAAGGCTGATTGATGAGGAAGCTGCAGAATAAAAGGGGCACTTAGCAGAAGTTAGTTCATGAGTGTGAAGGAATGTAGCCATCTCCACAAAGTGCAAGGTGAAGCAGCAAGTGTTGATGAAGAAGCTGCAGCAAGATCTAGCTAAGATCACTAATAACGGTGGCTACACTAAACATCAAATTTTCAACACAGATGAAACAGCCTTCTATTGGAAGATGCAACTTAAGACATTCATAGCTAGAAAGAAGTCAACAGCTGCTTCACATCTTCAAAAAGACATGTTGACTCTTGTTAAAATTGTAGCTGATGACTTAAGTTGAAGCTGAAGCTTACTTACCATTCTAAAACTCCTTAGAAATTATGTTACATCTACTCTCCCTGTGCTCTATAAATGGAACGACAAAGTCTGGGTGACAGCACTTGTGTTTTATAACATGATTTACTGAACATTTTAATCCAGAAAAAAAGATTCCTTTCAAAATATTACTGTTCATTGACAATGTACTAGTCACACAAGAGCTCTGATACAGATATACTAGGATGTTAATATTTTCATGACTGTGAACACAACATGCACTCTACAGCTCATGGATCAAGAAATCATTGTGACGTTCAAGTCTCATTTAAGAAATGATTTTTGAAAGGCTAGAATTGCCACAGATAGTGATTTCTATGATGGATCTTGGCAAAGAAAATGTAAAACCTTTTGGAAAGAATTTACCATTCTAGAAGCCACTGAAAACATTCATGATTCATAGGAGGAGGTCATAATATCAATATTAAGAAAGGCTTAGAAGAAGTTGATTCCAGCCCTTATAAATTAGTCTGAGGTGTTCAAGACTTCAGTGGAGGAAGTCACTGCAAATGTAGTGAAAATAGCAAGAGAACTAGAATTAGAAATGAAGCTTGAGGATGTAACTGAATTGCTGCAATCTCATGATAAAACCTGATGGATGAGGATTTACTTCTCATGGATGAGCAAAAGTGGTTTCCTGAGATGAAATCTATTCCTGATGAAGATGCTATAAACATTGTTGAAATTATAACAAAGGATTTAGAATATTAAATAACCTTAGTTAATAAAGCAGTGGCAGTGTTTGAGGATTGATTCCAATTTTGAAAGCAATTCTATTGTGAGTAAAATGCTATAAAATAGCTCCACATGCTACAGAGAAATCTTTCATGAAAGGAAGAGGCAATTGATGTGCCTAACTGCATTGTTGTCTTATTTTAAGAAATTGCCACAGTCACCCTAACTTTCGGCAACCACTATCCTGATCAATCAGCAGTCATACACATTGAAGCAACGTCCTCCACCAGCAAAAATAGTATGACTTCCTGAAGTGTCAGACAATCGTTTCATTGTTTAGCAATATTTTAAATTAAGGCATGCACATTATTTGTTAGACATAATGCTATTACACACTTAGACTACAGTAAAGTATAAGTATAAATTTTATATGAACTGGGAAACAAAAAAAAATTTGTGTGACTCACTACTGTAATATTTGTTTTATTGTGGTGGTTTGAAGCTGAATCTGCACTATCTCCAAAGCATGCCATATTTTACCTCTAAAAAAATAATTTGCATCATACTTAAAGGACAATGAGGAAAAGAGAAAAATAACAACATTCACACATCCCCAAAGTACATATTTTCTTCTGTATACATCATTTTTCAAGTTGAATGGTATATTATTAATTCATTAACAAAATATGTAAAGAATTTCAGCAATTATTTTTAAAAATTGGTACTTTCATATTGGTTGCAAAAAGTTGTATTAGCTCCTTCAAATATATACATCAATTTGTTGCTCAGGGATAAAAAAAGAACCCTGAAAACTGTAAAAAAAAAAAAAAAAAAAAGTTTGCATATATTTGTAAACAAGTATAGCATCATAACACAGTTCTTTTCTTATCAGTTTTTCCTCTTCAAACATTGTGTTCTTAAAGCAAGTCATACATCGGGCCAGGCGCGGTGGCTCACACCTGTAATCCCAGCACTTTGGGAGGCCATGGCGGGCGTATCACAAGGTCAAGAGATTGAGACCATCCTGGCCAACATGGTAAAACCCTGTTTCTACTAAAAATACAAAAATTAGCTGGGCGTGGTGGCAGGCACCTGTAATCCCAGCTATTCGGGAGGCTGTGGCAGGAGAATCACTTGAATCCGAGAGGCAGAGGTTGCAGTGAGCCAAGATTGCGCTACTGCACTCTGCACTCCAGCCTGGCGACAGACCGAGACTCCATATCAAAAAAAAAAAAAAAAAAAAAAAGCAAGTCATACATCTATGACACTGTATTCCAATCTTAGTTGTTACAGGATTAACTATCTTATCATAATGGACTATTCTTGTAGTAATAAAATCCTCTTGAAAATTATGCATTGTTGATTCATAAATGTATGGCCCAAAGACTTGTCCCAAAATGCAGATTTGTCTCTCATCTAGGGCCACTTAGAACTGCTTTAAAAAAAAATTCTGGTCCAGCATCATATGAAGATTTTAGGAGTACACTAGGAAACAACAGCCTGGTTTCTATTTTTTTTTTTTTAATTGATGTCAGAACTTCTGATAAAATCAGGAAGAAATTAAACCTTTCCTCAACATGTTTAGTTCCTCCTCATTATTAACTTAGTAATCACACCATTGAGGAATATATTTATTATTACTAGTCCACATTTATCTCCTCCTTTAATCAATTATTACTTTTGGCATGATTTGAGTATTGTTGATACAATTCTTTTCTTGATGTCAGAGTAATATCTACTAATTTCAACTCTCATTTTTATCTGTTTTGTTACATATTCTATTTTTTTTATACGAACTTTCCCTCTATGTGTCCCAATCAAGTCTATAATCTTCCCTTTATTTTATTAAAGCCTTACAAGTCATCTTTCAAAATTATAGTAAAAATGGCATGTTTAAGCTTCCTTTTAAAAAAAGACAAGATAAATGCATAGTGTGTTTCAAATTGTACGCCCTGTACCATTTCTGACAGGAGGGAGCATCTATTTGCTCTAATGAGTACTAAACCTTCTGATTTCAATTTTATACATCTGATGATGGGAAGAGTTTTTTTGAGACTGGCTTCTGGCTTGATGCTTTTCAAACTTTGGCATACCATGCCCTTGTGTCAGTAGCTTGATGAGTGGGCAAAGTGGGGAATAAGGAGTATTCCCAGGCATTCCTCTGGGAAGGTGAGCACCATTTTAACCACACTTGGAAGGATGGCAAAACACATCACTGTCCCCCACAATCTCCAAATCAATGTATTCCCAACTCAACTTTCTCTTTACCAAACATTGAAAACGCCTGCAGTCACTGCAATGCCCCCTGACACAAAGGAAAGTATGACAGAGAAGTCAAAATGAAGAGAGACAATGTCTGAACTAATGACGGTTAAAAAATCTTGGTTTTGAAAATTTTACAAAAACAGATTTCTAGGACTCCTGCAGGGCTTTAGAAGGGGCTGTGCAATTGTAGGACCAGAAAGCTTAAACTTCATTAGCTTCCCAGTAAAGATGCCTCAGCTATAAAGATGAAACACAATTTTGTATGTTTTACTTAGGGTTTCTCTTGGTCATTGATGTAAGTTTCTTTCTGGGACATGAACTTTTCACATGTTACCTAAGTTCATTTTGGGGTCGAAATATTTTTTTAGCATACTTTACTTGTTACCTCCTCTTTCTGATTTTTCCTCTTGCAATCCCCCTTATCCATGTTCATCTTGAAGGCACAACTCTCTAGGCAGATCTATACCTCATAAAGGTACCTCACGTACCTTCTTATGCAATTTTATTTATTATTATTTCAGTAGTTTGCAGAAAGAGGTGGTATTTGGTTACATGGATAAGTTATTTAGTGGTGATTTCTGAGATTGTGGTGCCCCCATCACCAGAGCAGTGTACACTGCACCCAATGTGTACTCTTTTATCCCTCGCCCATCCCCACTCTTCCTCCCAAGTCTCAGAAGTCCATTATATCATTCTTATGCCTTTGCGTCCTCATAGCTTAACTCCCACTTATAAGTGGGAGCATACGATGTTTGGTTTTCCATTCCTGAGTTACTTCACTTAGAATAATGGCCTCTAACTCCATCCAAGTTGTTGCAAATGCCATCATTTCATTCCTTTTTATGGTTGAGTAGTATTCCATGGTGTATATGTACCACATTTTCTTTATTCACTCGTTGGTTACATAGTCTGGTTTCTTAAAGTATTTATTAACAATTTTACTTATGATGTCTCTTGGTTCAAACAAAACAAGAGCATTAGGACACTAAGTTATGACTAACTGACCTATTAATTTGGTACAGTTAATCTTGTTAATCTTGATCCCTGCTTCTCCCAATCCCCTACACCATTCACCCCCACCATGATTTATCATCTAGGTAGGATAGGTAATTCTACCAAGGCTCCAGCCTTGCTCAAATAATCCATGGAGAATAATGTTTTTAAGAAGCCTACACGTAAGGCTCAGAATGCCTACTCTGAAAATTCTTCAGTCATTTAAACCAGTTTATACCATATATTTATTGTTATGAGCTCTGTGCCAGTCACATGGCAATATTGTGAGATATTCTCTTAAGAGAAAAAGAAAACTGGAAGAATGTATTTATTAACTAAAATGTTAACCAGTAACATTTCCTAGGAAGTCATACGATGGCCATAGTTTTATCTGTGTAATATATCTATTATAAAGACAAATGAGAACAGTATATGGTAATCATTAAATGTGAAGGCTCTGGACAGAGACTGCCAAGTTGAAAGCCCTGGTCTACAATTTATAAATGGTATACACCCTTAGAAAAGTCAATTGCCAGTCTGTGACTCAGTTTCTTTGTCTGAGAAAAGGACACAGACTGTTGTAGTATTAATAAACTAGTATATAGGAACATTTAGAATGATCCCAGACTGGTAGCAAATAATCTAATTATGACTAATTCATTAATGACTCACACTATGATACTCTGTATGTTTAAAAGTGATCCTGAGGGTATATATATTGTGTGATACATACATAATATATATTGATGTATTAATAGGTCATTTAAAGGTCACATGGATAAATCAATAAATTCGTATATTAAATGTATATATACAAAATAATCATATCCTGAGACAGTACATTTTTAAATTACTTGCTTAGTCCTTTGAAAAATTCAACAGAGGAACTCTTTTATGCATTTCTTCACTCAGAGTGAAAAAGGAGATGCAACTTTTCAAATTCTATTTTTCTTGCTTCATTTTTAGCTGACCAATCATTAAAAAATTATCGAACAACTGGAAAAAAGCATTTAAACTGAAAATCTCAATCAAAACATAATAAACAGAACTACAATCTAGTATCAACATATTTTCCTCTGCCTAAAGCTAAAATACCTTTTCTTATTAAGAACCTAGTATGATTACAAGAACCCCATACATCTTGCAAAGGAGGCACATTTATCTCGGGGTAAATTGTGCAATATTACCATCGTAATTTCAAAGGAAAGAATGAAAAGCAAGCACAGCTCTCAAAATGCTCGGGCTAGTGTTCACTAAATTCTGTTGCTGTAGTTGTTAAAATGATTTCAGGAATAAAAAGAAAACTGAAAACTAAACCTTTTATATAAGATGCCAATAAAGTTGCTACATCATCTGAGTTACTCAAATCCAGGTTTTATTTCATAAATTTTAACCTAGCAAATACTAAGTCTTTAATCTTAGCAAGATTACATAGTATAACTGTAGGTCAACTAGAGCAGACACCAAGAGACCTGGAGAAGGGGACCTCGTTCCACATATGGATTGCCCAAACTTAAGAAAATCAATTCAAGTCTCAGTACTTACTGCCCAACTCTCAGAGGAGTTTTAAAGATAAATGAGCATAATTCTATACTAGATGAGAGATTAGCACCTATGGGTGCTCAGATAAACATCAAAGAATTGTGACATTGACTAAATCAAATTTAACAATACAAACCAGGTTTTAAATTTTAATACTTAGGGAAGACAACATAAATTTCATTAAAATGGTAACCACCAGAAATAATCTGAACTAAGAATCACAATGCTACAATAACATTTGAGAAAACATGTTACTATGACATACTACTAAATTATTTGAAAATATATCACAACGGAATATGAAATACAAATGTAATATTAATTTAAAGGTATTCTAATAGATTTAAACAGAAGAAAAGCAACTTCAGCAAATTCAGATTGTTACTTTTTTCTGAAATATATATAAATATGAATGTGCAAATTTTAAAAATATATTTCCATCTTATATAATTGAAGCCACATCTGAGTAAAGATCCCTAATTAAAGTTTCAGGAATACACATTTGTGAACAATAACAACAAAACAATGGTAACAAGAACTTCTTAGCAAAGTACTATATTAATGAAGCAAAGAGCAAAACCCCAAATGCAACTATTGAGAGCACAATTTTCATAAGCATACTATTTCTTAAAATTATTGATCTGTAAACTATTTTTCAATAACTCACAAGTTCAATAAATGCAGCATGTAGGGAGCATTTCAGAGTAGTGGGACAAAACCATTCCCATGCATACACATGATTAGACTAAGTTTCCAATTTATTTGTCCTTAGATAATGAACATCAGCCGAAGGTGGGTAGCTATGCAGGGCAGGTTAGTAATTGAGCTAGGACTGGCTTCCTCGCATTCAAGGTTTCCTGTGAAGGAACACTACCTATGGGAGGGCCAGCATTCTATCTGAGAAGTCACACTCATTGCTTCCTTTTTAGACTCAGGGCTTATATCATAATTCTAAAGTTTATACCAACAGTGCACGTTCTGAAATGTCAGGGTATATTTACTAATATGTGTTCCTATTAGTGTTTAAAATCAACTCACAAAAGCCACATCATTGAGAGAAAACTGAACCATTGCTGAGGTAGCCTCAATAAATAGCTCGCTCTCTCTGTACAAAGACTATTTTCTCAAGAAATAGCCCTCATAATAAATACTGCACCAAATATGCTTCGAGGTCTGCCACTCTAAATATTTTGAACTTTAGCCTTGGAGAATAACATTAGCGGTGTTGCACACATAAAACACTCTGTTTGGGCTCCTTACTGATTTGGTGTCACTGTATTTCTTTATGAACTTGCAGTCAGAAACAGCCATATGCTATATACTACTGAAATTATTACAGAGCTATTGTTGAGTGGTATTACCAAACACATAGTACACCTTAGTATTAGCACCTACAAAAACTATGGCCTGTATGAGAAATTCATTTTAATCTTTAGGATATTGTAAATCTCTGGAGTATACACATTTATTTCTTTTCTTTGGCTGCTAGGAAGCTCAAAGCCCAATTTGTAGCTCACATCTAGATAATGTGTTGATTCTTATGCTGCTTACCTTCAGATTTATCCATTTCGCTGCCTTTATCTTCCCTTTGTGCCAATTACATATTTAATATGTTGCCTCAAATCATTTCAAAAATAATGAAGAGACAATGTGAGTTGAGAGGCAAATATATTGTTTTATATATTCATATAAATTATGCATATTTTATATATTTATATAAAATATAATGGGCATTTATTTTATATATTCTTATGTACAAAACTGAGTTTTTAGCCCAAGGAAAATAAAAGGGATAAAGCTATTACTAACCCAATAGGATTAAAGGCATATAATGTAAATGATCACCTTTAAAGAAATTCAATAACAAAAAAGGATGCCAGATCTTGTTTCTGAAGACCTTGACTTGAAATTTTTCATTTTAATACCTAGATGACCTTAGCCAATTAAATTTAATAACATTTATAAAAATGTTTTGAATTGTAAAACTCCTTAAGTAATCAAAGTTTGAACACATGCAATATAAATCAATCAAACAAAAAAGTGTGAGTAACACCAGTGGGAAGCGAATTTTCAGGAAGATTCTTCCTTTCCAAGAAAGGCTTGAGGGAGACACTTTCGATTTTGAGGAGGCCTCCATATAAAGTCAGCTGATGGAATTTACTAGAAATTATATAAGGGTCTTCCACAGGCCCTTCTCATTTAAAAAAAAAAATCCTTGTAAGAGAATACACCTGGCCTTCTGATTATACCTAAGACTGCAAATTATGGCTTTACAAGCCACAGCTGTGTTAAGAGAATGGCCATTAATCATGTAGTTTTTCTTGCAAGGTCTAAGAGAGACCCTGAAAGGAAATGGATAATCTGGGCCTGTATAGACCACACAGAATTACTGCTCATCAGTCACTGAAACAAACTGTGTCTCAGCTGATGGAATTTACTAGAAATTATATAAGGGTCTTCCACAGGCCCTTCTCATTAAAAAAAAAAATCTGTGTAAGAGAATACACCTGGCCTGTCTGATTATACCTAAGACTGCACATTACGGATTTACGAGCCACAGTTGTGTTAGAAAATGGACGTTAATCATGTAGTCTTTCTTCCAAGGTCTAAAAGAGAGAGATCCTGAAAGGAAATGGATAATCTGGGCCTGTATAGACCACACAGAATTACTACTCATCAGTCACTGAAACAAACTGTGTCTCAGTGCAGGAAGAGGCACCATAAAAAGCTTCATCTACTGGTTTGGGACTTCCCAGCTCCTGGGTTGGTAATATCCCTAATATCCCCCTCTCATCATTAGTAAACCTTGGTGCATGAGGCATTGTATTAGTCCATTTTCATGCTGCTAAAAAGACATACCTGAGACCGAGTAATTTATAAAGGAAAGCTGTTTAATTGACTCACAGTTCTGCATGGCTGTGGAGGCCTCAGGAAACTTGCAATCATGGTGGAAGGGGGTGCAAACACGTCCTTCTTCACCAGGCAGCAAGCGAGACAAGGGCAGAGTAAATGGGGAAAAGCCCCTTATAAAACCATCAGATCTCGTGAGAACGAACTCACTATCAAGAGAACAGCAAGAGGGAACTGCCCCCATGATCATAATCACCTTCCACGAGGTCCCTCCCCCAAGACGTGGGGATTACAATTCAAATTACCATTCAAGATGAGATCTGGGTGAGGATATAGACCCAGGCCATATGAGGTATCTATCTCTACCCATTTATCTGCCTATCAGTTTATCAATAGATTTATCTGTCTACCCAAATATACACCCATCCACCAACCCAAATAACTATGGAAAGGAAATATTTAGAAAAAGCTTAAGTGACAATAAAACAAAGAAAATGTCAACATTTGTCATTGTAAATAAAATAGAAAATATGATGCAGCCAGATAAACGTGATTTCAAATCAAGCTGTGAAAACTCAGGCAATTTATGTAACCTTTCTGAGCTTCAGTCTGAATGCCTATTAAGTGGGAAAGTAATAAAACATCCATAGTATTGCTATAAAATTACCTGACATGTAGATGAAGCAAACAGCACAATGTACAAAATCAATAAATGGAAATATAACCCCACTTTAGCAAAAAGAAAAGAAATATAACAGATTCCCTGAAACTATCATAATATTTGAACAAAAGTAAAAGCAAATATAATACATGTAACAAAGTTTGGCTTTAGCCTGAGTATCAGCATAAAATTTGTTATATTTTTGCCCTGGGCTTTTGGAGAGGGAATACTTACTACAAAGTCATTCTGGAATTCCCAAAATGTGAGTAATCAATGACAATATTATCAAATAGGTTAATATCATCTCTATTCAGGTCAAAAATATAGCTACTATGTAAAAAGCATGACATCAAATGTAGAGTTGACATCCATATATACACATTCAAATACAATACACATTGCAGATGAAACTTAGTAATGTCTCCTCATGTCAGTGCAAATATGAATATAATGTAAATATTATTGTAAAATATGTTGAAATCATGATAGTTGTGAAGCTGCTGATATAATATACAAAAATAATTCTTAATAATTTTAAATAGTTAAATAGGGAAATCACTTGTGAGTTTGTATGTATGTAGAGAGATTGTACTTGTGTAGCTAGGTAACTTAGGTAGAAAGAAAATACTTATAAAAATTTCACCAATACAAGGAAGAGAAGAGAAATTAGATAATAACATAACTAGTTTTGTAGACTTGTTTTATGTGCTAAAATTCATAACATTAAAATATACTTTTAAAAAATTTATTGTCTAGTTATTTTACTGTATTTAAGCCATATTCCTCAAGAAAATATTTTATTCGTGAATTCTTCATATCTTTTAAAGAAAAATTATACTATATATATTTTTAATATTTTCTCATTTTTAAATTTTTAATTTTTGTGGGTACATAACAGGTGTATATATTTATGCAGTACATAAGATGTTTTGATAGAGGCATGCAATTTGACATAAGCATATTATGGAGAATGGGATATCCATCTGTTCAAGCATTTGTCCTTTGAGTTACAAATAATCCAATTACACTCTTTATTTTTAAATATACAACTAAGTTACTATTGACTATAGTCAACCTGTGTTGTATCAATTTACATTCCTACCAACAGGGTACAAGGGTTTTCTTTTCTTTTCTCCACATTCTTGCCAAAATTTACTATTGCCTGTCTTTTGGATATGTCATTTTAATTGGAGTGAGATGATACCTAATTGTAGTTTTGATTTTCATTTCTGATTATCAGTGATGTTGAGTACCTTTTTATACATCTGTTTACCATTCGTATATGTTATTTTGAGAAATGTCTATTCAAATCTTTTGCTCATTCTTTGATTGGATTATTAGATTTCTTCCTATAGAATTGTTTGAGCTCATTATATATTCTGCTTATTAATCCTTTGTCAGATAAGTAGTTTGCAAATATTTTCTCCCATTCTGTGAGTTGATGCTTCATTTTGTTGATTGTACCATTTGCTGTGCAGAAGCTTTTTAACTTGATGTGATCCTATTTGTCCATTTCTGCTTTTGTTGCCTGTGCTTGTGGGGTATTGCTCAAAAATTTTTGCCCAGACCAATATCCTGGAGATTTTCCCCCAATATTTTCTTGCACAAGTTTCAGAGTTTGAGGTCTTAGATTTAAGTCTTTAATCCATTTTAATTTGTATTTTTTTATAAGATAAGAAATTGGGGTCTAATTTCATTCTTCTGCAACATGAATGTCCAGTTTTCCCATCACTGTATATTGAAGAGACTGTCTTTCCCTCCGGTGCATGTTCTTCACACCTTTGTCAAAACTGCATTAACAGTAGGTGCATGGATTTGTTTCTGGGTTCTCTATTCCACTTCATTGGTCTATGTGTCTGTTTTTATGCTAGAATCATGCTTGTTTCCCATATCTCTGGAGTATCATTTCAAGTCAGGTAATGTGATTCCTCTGGTTTTCTTATTTTTGCTTAAGATAGCTTTGGCTATTCTGGGTCTTTTGTCATTCCATGTAAATTTCAGGATCGTTTTTTCTATTTCTGTGAAGAATATAATTGGTATTTTGAAATGGATTGCATTTAATCTGTAGATTGCCTTGGGTAGTATGGACATTTTAACAATATTGATTCTTCCAATCCATAAACACAAAATATTTTTCCATTTTTGGGTGTCCTCTCCAATTTCTTTCTTCAGTGTTTTATAGTTTCCTTGTAGAGATCTTTCACCTAGTATTTAATTATATGTGTGGCTACTGTAATTGGGATTAATTTTTAAAATTCATTTTCACATTGTTCACTGTTGGCATATAGAAATCCTATTGATTTTGTATGTTAATTTTGTATCCTGCATCTTTACTGAATTGGTATATCAGTTCTCAAAATTTTCCTGTAGAGTCTTTCGATTTTTCTAAATATAAGATCATATCATCTACAAACAAGGATAATTTGACTTCTTCCTTTCCAATTTGGATGCAATTTACGTCTTTCTCTTGTCCAATTGCTCTAGCTAGGACTTCCAATACTATGTTGAATAACAGTGGTGATAGTGGGTATCCTTGCTGTTTTACAGATCTTAGAGAAAAGGCTTTTGGTTTTTCCCCATTCACTATGATATTACCTGTGGGCCTGTCATATATGGCTTTTATTATGTTGAGGTATATTTCTTCTATCCCCAGATTTTTAAGGGTTTTTTATCATGATGGGATGTTGAATTTTATCAAAACCTTTTTCAGCATCAAGTGAAATGATCATATGGTTTTTATCCTTCATTTTGTATATATGATGTATCACATTGATTGATTTTTATTCATTGAACCATCCTTTCATTCCAGGGATAAATCCCACTTGGTCATGATGAATGATCTTTATATTAATAACACATTGCTGAATTTTGTTTGCTAGTATTTTGTTGATTTTTGCAACAATATTCATCAGAGATATTGATTGGCCTGTAGTTTTTTTGTTTTTTATTTTTTATTTTTTAATGTGTCTTTGTCTGGTTTTGGTATCAGGGTAATATTGGCCTCATAGAATGAGTTTGGAAGTATTCCCCCTTTTGTATTTTTTGGAATATTTTAAGTAGAATTGGTATTAACTCTTAACTGTTTGATAGAATTCAGCAGTAAAGTCATCAGGTCCCAGGCTTTTCTTTACTGGGAGACTTTTAATTACAGCTTCAGTTTCATTACCTGTTATTAACCTGTTACAATTTTTTATTTCTTCCTGGGTCAATCTTGGTAGGTTGTATCTAGGAGTTTGACCATTTCTTCTAGATTTTCCAATTTATTAGCATATAGTTGCTCATAGTAGGCACTAATGATGCTTTGAATTTCTGCAGTATCAGTTGTAATATCAGCTTTTTCATGTCTGATTTTATTTGAACCTTTTCTTTGTTTTTCTTAGTAAGTCTGGCTAAAGATATGTAAATTTTGTTTAACTTTTATTTATTTTTTTTCTTTTCTTTTATTATTATTATACTTTGAGTTCTAGAGTACATGTGCATAACGTGCAGGTTTTGTTTAACTTTTGTTTACAAATTTTAACTTTTAAAAAAACAACTTTTTGTTTCATTGGTCTTTTATATTTTTTGTTCCAATTTATTTCTGCTCTTATCTTAATTATTTCTTTTCTTCTACCAATTTTGGGTTTGGTTTTCTCTTGCTTTTCTAGTTCTTTAAGATACATCTTTATATTGCCAATTTGAAGTTTTCCTTCTTTTTTGATGTAAGAAATTATAGCTATAAACCTCCAAGTTAGTATTACCTTTACTGTATCATATAGGTTTTGGTATGTTGTGCTTCCATTATTATTTGTTTCAAGAAATTTTTCAATTTCCTTCTTCATTGGCCCATTTGTCATTCGTGAGCATATTGCTTAATTTCCATAGGTTTGAATAGTTTCCACACGTTGTATTGTTATTTATTTATAGTCTTATTTCATTGTGATCAGGGAAGATGATTCATATCATTTCAAGTTTTTGAATGTTTTAAGACTTGTTTTGTGACCTAACATATGGTCTACCCTTAAGAATGATCCATGTGCTGATCCATGGGATGAGAAGAAGAATGTGTATTCTGTAGCTCTTGGATGAAATGTTCTGTAAATATCTATTAGATCCACTTGGCCTATAGTACAGATTAATTCTAATGTTTCTTTGTTATTTTCTGTCTGGAAGATCTGTTCAATGCTGAAAGTGGGGTGTTGAAGCCTCCAGCCATTATTATTTGGGGCCTATCTCTCTTCAGCTCTAATAATGTTTCCTTTACATATCTTGGTGCTCTAGTGTTGAATACATATATATTTAAAATTCTCATATCCTCTTGCTGATTTGACTACTGTATCATTGTATAGTGACATCGCGTGTCTCTTCTTACTGTTTTGGTGTTAAAACCTATTTTGTCTGATGTAAGTATAGCAATTCCTGCTCTTTTGTGGTTTCCATTGGCATGGGATAATCTTTTTCCATCCCTTTAATTTCAGTCTATGTGTGTCTTTATAGGTGAAGTATGTTTCTTGTAGGAAACAGATCAATGGATCTTTTTTTTTTTTTCATTCATTCAGCTAGTCTGCCTTTTGATTGTAAAGTTTAGTCCATTTATATTCAATGCTTTTATTCATAAGCAAAGACATACTCCTGCCATTTTATTATTTGTTTTCTGATTGTTTTGTGGTCTTCTCTTCCTTCTTTCTTTCCTTACTGTCTTTCTCTAGGGAGGGTAATTTTCTCTGGTGATATGACTTAGATTCATGTGTGTGTGTGCGTATGTGTGTATTTCTCTTGTATGTTTTCGGTTTTAGGTTACCGTAAGGCTTGTAAATACTGCATTATAACTCATTATTTTAACCTAATAACAACTTAACAATATTTGCATGAATAAGCACAAATAAAATTTGTGGGGGGTGTGTATGTGTATTTCTCTTGTATGTTTTTGGTTTTAGGTTACCATAAGGCTTGCAAATACTGCATTATAACTCATTATTTTAACCTAATAACAACTTAACAATATTTGCATGAATAAGCAAAAATAAAATTAATAAAAACTCTACATCTTAACTTCATCCTCCCACTTTTTATTGTCTCTATTGATATCTTTTTGTACTCACTATGTCTTGAAAAATTGTTGTAGTTATTATTTTTGTTTGGTTCATCAGGTAGTTGTACTGATGGTACAACTTAGTACTTAGGATAAGAGTAGCTTAAACACCACAGGTTTAGTGTTATAATATTCTAATTTTTCCTATGTACTTAAAATTACCAGTGAATTTTGTACCTTCAGGTGATTATTGTTCATTAGTGTCCTTTTCTTTCTGATTGAAGTACTCTATTTAGCATTTTTTGTAAGACAGGTCTGGTTTTGATGAAATTTCTCAGCTTTTTTTTTTTTTTTTTCCCCAGGGAAAGTCTTTATTTCTCTTTCATGTTTGAAGGAATTTTTTCCAGATATACAATTCTAAAGTGTGTTTTTTTTTTCCTTCAGCATTTCAAATATGTCATGCCACTCTCTCCTGGCCTGCAAGGCTTTTGCTGGCAAATCCATTGTCAGATGTATTGGAGCTCCATTGTATGTTATTTGTTTCTTTCCTCTTACTGCTTTTAGGATCCTTTCTTTATCCTTGACCTGTGGGAGTTTGATTAATAAACGCCTTGAGGTAGTCTTTCCTTTGGGTAAATGTGCTTGCTGTTTGTTCCATAACTTTCTTGGGCTTGGATATTGATATATTTCACTAGGTTTGAGATATTCTCTATTATTATACCTTTTTATAAACTGTCTACCCCTATCTCTTTCTTTACTTCCTCTTTAAGGCCAATAACTCAGATTTGCCCTTTTGAGTCTATTTTCTAGATTCAGTAGGCATGCTTCCTTGTCTGTTATTCTTGTCTCCTTTGACTGTGTATTTTCAAATAGCCTGTCTTCAAGCTCACTAATTCTTTCTTCTGCTTGATCAATTCTGAAAGCAATCTGATGCATACTTCAACATGCAACTTTCAACTAGACCATTTATGCTTAATTTTATAATTATTTCAATCATTTTGTTAAATTTATCTGATAGAATTCTGAATTCCTTTTCTGTGTTATCTTGAATTTCTTTGAGTTTTGTTAACACAGCTATTGTGAATTCTCTGTCTGAAAGGTCACATATCTATGTGTCTCCAGGATTGTTCCCTGGTGCTTTATTTCTTTATTTGGTGAGGTCATTTTTTCCTGGATGGTGTTGATGCTAGTAAGTATTCCTTGGCGACTAAAGAGTTACTATTTATTGTAGTCTCACTGTTTATGCCTATTCTTACTCACTGTTTATGCCTATTCTTACTCACTGTTTATGCCTATTCATACTCATACTCATGTTACACCTATTCATACTCATTTTTTATTTATGAGCCCTATGACTCATGTAAGAGCTGCAGTCCTTATGGCCTAAACTGCCTTTCAGGTTTAAATACCACAATTTTAGTGTTATAATATTCTGTGTTTCTCTGTGTACTTACAATTACCAGTAAGTTTTGTAACTTCAGGTGATTACTTGTTGTTCATTAATGTCCTTTTCTTTCTGACTGAAGTACTCCCTTTAGCATTTTTAGTAAACACAGAGCACTGTAGCCCTCAGTTGTGAGGTTTGCAGGAACTCAAGCTCCCGCTGCTGGGATCAACAATTCCTCTCTGGCTAGGACTGGCGTAAATGCTACCTCCGTGTGTGGGCATCAGCTGAATTTGCTTCAGTTTTCTTCTTTGCTCTAACATGACAGCACTGAGTTCAATGCGTCAAAATTGCTGTGTTTTCCCACCTCCTTTCATATGTTTTATATATAAATTTCTTAAAACTCCAAAGCATGCAAAATGCTGAGTTAATTTTTAATGATATATTTATGAAAGATCCATAGAGGGAAAAAAGTAAGAGACATCTATAGAAAACAATACAGGTATTCTTAGAATTTTTCTTAGCTAAAATTATAAAAGCCATCGAAAAGAATGAGGGGAAAATGACCTAGGATAAATGCAAATAAGAATAGAGTACGTACATTATAAAAATAGGGACTGAAAAATTTAAAGCACACAAAGTGATTGGGCAACTCAGAAACCTGAAAAAAGGAAGAGTAAGTTATATGTCAGGGAAGAAAATGCACAAGAAAGTACTAGATCAAATTTCCGAGAAAGACAGTTAAATTATATGTAATATCAGAGATAATGAGGTATCTTCAATACTTATTCGATTTATTACCTATTGTCATCCAAGTAGAGGAATCATAAAATTCAAGAACCTAGAATGAACATAATTAAGTGGGAATAGATACCCAAGTTATTAGAGCACTCACCCTCTCTTTAAATAAGTACGGAGATTTGGGTCTTCATTAATTACATTTCAGGACAGAAAAGAATTATCAAACGTTACTGTAGGGTAATCATTAAGAAATCATGAAGCTTTTACATCAATTCCAGAGATAAAAAACTGTTTTATAACTTTGAATGTAGAAAATGATATGGTAGGAGAATTGAGTTCAACAAGCAGCAATACATGAAACAAATGCTTTGAGTGAATTAAGAAAAGGGAACAATTGATTGACTAAGAAAAAATCAAGGAAAATTGGTCTCACTTCTTCATATTAATAGAGACAAAAGAATTAAAGGAAATCTACAATACCTTTTTCTGTTGCTTTGAAAAGGGGTTTTTATTATATTAAGAAGGATTTTCATAACAATTTAAGAACATTTATGCATTTAATGATTTTTAATGTATTGGTTAGACACAGCAAAAAGTACAAGTCAGTGGTCAAAAGTACATGCTCTCAAATTGGACTTCCCAAATTTGTTTCCTGTTTCATGCTTGGCTGTGTGATCTTACACAAGTTATTCAACCTCTCTTAGCTGCACAGGATTATGTAAAATGACCCATAGCCAGAAGCCTTTGCTCAAAAATTATCCTTAATTATTATTTTAATCTTCATTTAATGTGTACAAATACACTATAAAATACAATGTATTTTCATTTTACAAGGAAAGAAAATTAGGCCTAGAGAAGTTACAAACTATATCCTAGGCTATTTCAGAATAGGTGATTCCATTTTAGGTCTCTTTGTATGATCTGACAGTATATTATTTCTTCAATAGTTAGCCAATTTGAAATTTTAGTTTTTAAGTTTAATTATTCTAATTTTAGTACTATTAAAATCTATATGTATGGCATATATATGTATATGTACATATGTGTATATATATGTGTATATATGTATATGTGTGTTTATATATGTGTGTGTGTGTATATATATGTATATCCATCTTTTCATTCCACTACATAATATCCTGTATTTTTCCTAAAATTAGGGTTGAAAAATAATACATTTTACTCAATGTTAACCAAACATAACTGAAATTTTGCATTGGCTTAGATTCTTAAAATCATTTATACATCATTTTTAAAGACTTTATGTTTACCCCAATAGTGACAATAAACACTATTTTTGTCAGTGCCATTTTTCTGCATTGTTGAGTGAAATACCACTGATGAATGTATAAACTACTCTTGTGGAAAAAATGAAGCATTTCTATGTGGCTTTCATTAGAAATGTAAAGCATTGTTTATGAGAAACATTTGATATAAAGTCCTGGGTATCCCTGAGAATCTCTTCTCTGCTCCCATCCCATGTTTCAATAGTTTCCACAGTAATAGTTTTATGTGTGTATTGAAATTGTGGGAGAATGCTGTATTCTGGAAATTCAGTTATCCTTCTGGCCTTTTAAATAAACTTAGAGTTATCTCAGAGAAAATTCACCTAAATAACTTGACTCTCAACAAAATGTACATGTGGCATATTTGCTGCTAAAAAAAACTCTGCAGAAGTATAAACTGAGAATCTCAATTTTGATAAGTCTTTGGTGATTCTGAGACATCATATACACACTCAGATCCCCAGATCACACATGGCAAAGAAAGCTTCAAAAAACACTTTTCTACAGGGAACAAGTATAGATTCTGGAATGAGGCCTGTGTTTGGAAAACATTTTATTCACCAGTTTCATGTTTGAATTTGCTCAGTCACATGCATTGTAGGTATTTATTTGTAAAATGGGGATGAGGGATGCTTCTCATTTCAATAGATTTTAAGTAAATCAAATAGAAAAGATACCTGGAATATAACAGGAAGGTGCTCAGCACTTCCTTTTCCTTTCTCGCTCTAGTCAGTTACCTAACGGCCTCTCCTCTTTGACAAGATTTCAAATAATGTATAGGAAAATCAGACTAAAACTATTTCCGAAAAGGCAAAAGTTGATATATCAGAAAAAACTAATTATGATATTAGTAGTCACAACTAATAGTTACTTGAATGGTGCTATGAGTTAGGCATTGTGCTAAGTACTTTTCATGCATTACCTCATTTCAAATACATTAAATTAATATGGTAGTTAGTTTTGGTGTCAACATGATTGAGCCATGGCATGCTCAGACATACGGCCAAAGATTGTTCTAGATGTGTCTGTGAGAGTGCTTCCAGATGAGATTAACATTTGAATCAGTAGACTGACTAAAGCAAATTGCCCTTCCTGACATGGGTGGGTCTCATGCAATCAGTTGAAGACCTAAACAGCCTAAAGGCTAAGAGGGAACTTCTCCTACCCGACTGCATGTGCTGAGACACAGTTCATTTTTTATTCCCAGCTTTAGGATTTGGACTGAAGTAAGCTCCTCTTGTGTCTTAAGCCTGCCAGCTCTAGGACTAAAATTTATACCATTGGCTTTGCTGGTTCTCCAGTTCCTCAGCTACAGATCTTGGACTTCTCAGCCTCCATAATCAAATGAGCCATTTTCTTGTAAGTATCTTGCCACCCCCACCCAGTACAAGCATGCCCCTCTGCCCATCCACCCATCTATCCATCCATCCATCTATCTATACATACGCCCTGTTGGCTCCATTTATTTGGATATGTCTAACTAATACAGTTAACTATTGTTACAGCCTCAAGTTATAGATATTATAGTCTTAAAGAGATTATGAATCATACAATAAAAAATACATACACACGACGTTGTTCAAGAAGTTCATGGAAAATACATATTATGAAATATCTATGCACGAAGATAAAAAATTTTTCACCAAAATAAACTTGCGTTAACTTGTTATTACATGTCTGACATGATCTAGTTTGAGGCAGTAAGAAGGATAAGACATCAGTTAGAAAAGAGCTCCTAAAAGGGCATCATTAATTCTGCTAAAATTAAAGCTAGAACAAACATCAAATTTATTGTGAAGCTAGGGTGAAAAAAATGGTGAAATCATTGACGCTTTAGATTAAGTTTATGGGGACAATATCCCAAATAAATCAGGAGTTTAAAAATTGATAACTCATTTTAAGAAGGGAAAATATGATGTTGAAGACGTAGCTTGCAGCAGCAGATGATTCACATCAATTTGCAAAACCAAAATTAATCTTGTTCATGCCCTCATTGAGGAGAACCAATGATTAATAGCAGAAACGATAAGTTAATGACACAGACATCTCAACTGGTTCAACTCACACAGTGTTGACTGAAAAATTAAAGTTAAGTAAACTTCCCACTCAATTGGTACCAAAAGAGTTTTGCCTAAGTCAGCTGCAAACAAAGGCAGGGATCTAAAAAAAAAATTTATACTTGGGAGGCTGAGAGCAGGAGAATCGCTTGAACCCCGGAGGCAGAGATTTCCGTGAGCTGAGATCACGCCACTGCACTCCAGCCTGGTGCCATAACGAGACTCCATCTTGGGGAAAAAAAAAATTTAGACAAGTAGGATCAAGATCTGGAAGCATTTTGTCAAAGAATTGTAACAAGAGATAAAACATGGCTTTCCTAGCGCAATGGTTAAGACAATGCACGATCAAAGCAATTGCTACCCTGAGGCGAAAGTGGTCCAAGACAAAGCAAAAGTGAAGAGCAATGGTCATGGCAACAGTTTTCTTGGGATACTCAAGGCATTTTACTTGTTGACTTTCTAGAGGGCCAAAGAACCATAACATTTGCTTACTATGAGAGGGTTTTGAGAAAGTTTGCCAAAGATTTAGCAGAAAAATGCTCTAAAAACCTTCACCAGAGTCCTTCTCTACCATGATGATGTTCCTACTTATTCCTCTAATTACATAAGGAAAATTTTTGGAGAGTTTTGATGAGAAATCATTAGGTATCCACCTTACCATCAAGATTTAGCTTCTTCTGACTTAGTTTTGTTTCCTAATCTTAAGAAACATCTAAGGGCAGTCATGGTCTTCGGTTAATAATGTAAAACGACTGCACTGACATGGTTAAATCCCCAGGATCCTCGGTTCTTTAGGAATGGACTAAATGGCCATATATACATATCATATATATGTATGAGGAAATTTACTGAGGGAATTTGCTCATATGATTATGGATGCTGTGAAATCCCAGAATATGCCATCTGTAAGCTAAAGAATTAGGAAAGCAAGTAGCGTAATTCAGTTCACATCCGAAGGCTTGAGAAACAGGTGTGGGCTAATGAAGGACTGATGATATGTAAGTCCTAGAGTCTGAAGGGCCAAAATAAAGGAGCTCTGATGCCTGAGGGCAAGAGAAGTTGGATCTCCCAGCTCAAGAAGAGAAAGAGTATTTGTCCTTCCTTTGCCTTTTTGTTGTATTCAGACCCTCAAGAGATTGGATGATGTCTTCCCACATTGGTGAAGATGGATCTTTTTTACACAGTCTACTTATTCAAATGTTAATCTCTTCTAGAAACTCTTTCACTGATATATCCAAAATAATGTCTTTCCTGCTATCTAGGCATCCTTTATCCCAGTCAAGTCGACACATAAAATTAACCATCACAGCCAGTGGTAGAACTGGAACTAAGTCCATTCTGTTTATCCCCAATGTTTATACTTTTAACTAGTATACACTCATTAATCCACACACACCTCACTGCATCTGCCTTCCCACAGTCTAGGAGTTTGATTGTGCAGGACCAGAGAGTTGCAGAAAAGAGTGGAACAGCTTGAGTCTGATACAGAGAAGAGCTCAAGTGTAATGACAAATGGTAATCAATATTATACTTTAGTGTAGAGACAACATAGGAAGTGCTGAGGACTATGGAGAACTATTTTACTTATTTCCAGTTTGAAGGGAGCTGCAAGTAGATAGCTCTAGTCAAGTCTAACAGTGTGAGAAGGTGGGTACTATGTTGTCAGCTATTTCAATTTCCTAAGGGGGACCAGAAATCAAAATTTTATAGAAACATATACACTTTTTAAATGTTAGAAAATAATACAATTTATCTTGAAAATAATAAAAACATATTTGTAGGTTAAATAGAGACAGAGACTAAACCAGCACAAACAAAAGCACACAGATACATACACACACACACACACACACACACCCACCCTTATCCATCTACCTAATCATCCTTTGCAGAATAGTACATTATAGTATTAGCTACATATATATATATATATATATATATATATGGTGTAATTTGATTGATCAATAAGCAATTTTTTGTTCCACACATAGATTCTTAATTTTCAATATATGGCATGCTGTTGGGAATCTATAAGGCAATTTATTAGGGATGCATGTTAGGTGAGACAGATAGTTAGTCATATTCATGTCTTATTTCACTTAAATGTTTTCCAATGCATTGTGCACACACAGAGCATATTACTTTTAGGGAACTACAACATAATACATGCCAAAAAAATGATGCACAAACAAGTAAAATAAGAAATATAGGTGTGCCATGGAGAGGGTGAGGAGCAATAAGAATGAGCATCACAGAACTTGTTCTTGGAATAAGCATTCACTAAGTTGATCACAGGAAATTTGACTTTTCAATAGTGATGAGATTAAAGCTCAAAGGTGATTAAAGCTCAAAGGTGAGGAAGGTGGACAAGGTTATTTGATGCCTGTAAAAGGTCCAGTCATTAACAGTCACTCACACTGTTTACATGAATGGTGATTACATTAGTTTCTACTTATAGTCAAACAAAAAGAGCTAAGTTTTCTTAACCATTTCCCCGCAATATTTGGCTTAAGAATACCTCTCAGCTCTTATTAGACTATAACTAGAAACCATTTCCCCACAATATTCTTTCTAAATCAAGAAACTAAATACATAATAAAGGAATGGGAGGAAGGCTCCAGATACATATTATAATGTCCTGGGAAATAATTTCAATTATAATGAAGATGTAAATAGTTTTATAAAACCCTATATGCAATGCATATTTCATACAAAAGGAGCCTACTAAAGAGGAATGGCCCAGGGAATGATGTGTTGAAAGGGAATATTTGTAGTGGAAAATAAATAACTTCAGAATCTAAGGCCCTTGGGAAAAAGGAATCAATATTCCAAGAAGCATTCAGCCTGAAAGATTCATATCCTCATTCCAAGCATCCTGGTTGTGTTTCTAAAAATGGGTTCAAATAACATGTCATCTGGTACCACCAGGTGTGCTTGTTAAAAATGAAGATTCCTAGGACCATGTATCAATCAGAGTTTCAAAAGTAAGGGACAGGAAATTCAATTTTAACAAGTAATTGTGGTGATTTTTATGCATTTCAAAATTAGAGAGTCACTAGTTTAGAGAAACAAACTCATCCTCCACTATCAACACAGAGGGAAGTCACATGCAATAACAGTTCCAGAATGTAGTATGGAAGATCCTGTATTAAACTTTAAAGCAACAATTATGAGAAACCTAATTTCTGTGTTAAACAACATCTTATAATATAAATAAGATAAACAAAAATGGTAGCAGCAACATTAGAAACATTCTACTATTCAGAGGCAAAACTCAAAACTTTTAGTAACTGTTAGAAAATTCTTCTGTTTTTAGTAATTGCAGATATAATTTGTGAACTATGTTCAGCTGTCATATCTGTAGATACCAGGAAGTTAAAAGACTGTAGCAGACATGTTTGGCCAGCTACCCAGAAACTACAGTCCTCCTCCCCTCAACACACACACCGTTTCTCTCTTAATGAGAACCAGAATATGTTCCATTGTCAGCCTCTTCTTGAGTAGAATCTATGCCTCTCCTTAACAGCAGGGATGAATCTTTGTTATCCCATTCTAATCAAGATAATTATATTACCCTTATCAGTTATTAGTTGAGGAAAGGGCATGAATAGAATTATGATGGGCCCAGGCACAGTGGCTTATGCTTGTAATTCCAGAACTCTGGGAAGCCAAGGCCAGGGGATTGCTTGAGGCCAAGAGTTTGAGGTCAGCCTAAGCAACATAGAGAGACCTTGTCTCTACAAAATATTTAAAAATTCACTGTGGGCCGGGCGCTGCGGCTCACGCCTGTAATTCGAGCACTTTGGGAGGCTGAGGTGGGTGAATCACCTGAGGTCAGGAGTTCGAGACCAGCCTGGCCAACATGGTGAAACCCTGTCTACTAATAATACAAAAAATTAGTCAGGCGTTATGGTAGACACATGTAATCCCAGCTACTCAGAAGGCTGATGCAGGAGACTCGCTTTAACCTGGGAGGCGGAGGTTGTAGTGAGCTGAGTTTGCACCAATGTACTCCAGCTTGGGCAACAAGAGCAAAACTCCATCTCAAAAATATACACACACACACACACACACAGTGTACAGTGGTGCACACATGTAGTTTTAGCTATTTGGGAGGCTGAGATGAGAGAATTACTTGAGCCTAGGAGTTCAAGGCTGAGACGAGTTATGATCCTTCCATGCATGCCTCTGCACCTCAGCTTGGGTGACACAGTGAGACCATATATCTAAAAACAAAATAATAATAATTTAAAAAAACTATGACGAATGAAGCAATAAAGAAAATCTAAGAATAATCTCCTTTGTATTCTGGCTTCTAGACAGTTTTGTGGGCTATGATGCTTGAATCTATGGTAACCCTTTTGCAAACATAGAAAAACAAGACTAGAGACAAAAATAAATACTATATTATAAGGATTGAAAAGAGAGAGGGATGAGGGGAGGGAGAGAAGGAGGAGTGGGAGAGAGAGGGACAAGGGTGCAAGGGGAAGGGGAGTGGGAGGAAAATAGAAAGAGGGAGATGGAGGCAGAGAGGGAGAGGGAGGGAGAGAGAAAGATTGAGAGAAAGAGAGAGATTAGAAAGAATTAGGGCCCTTGGTGGTATCTATGAGCCCCTGAGCTAACCCTTTAACTACTCTACCACATGACTGTGTAGGTCCTTTGGGCAATGGAGGAGTTAAAGTAGCTGGACTCCTGTAGGTTTCTTCCTTTACTGAGGGGATGTTTCTAGATAAAGAAGGTGACATGGTCTCTTTTCCCTGTAAACATGCTTGTATCTAGGCCTCTTTGTAAACAGACTAATAATATTTGCTAGCATAAAGGGTCCTGATATCTAGAATGTTCTTAGCAGGATATGCCCAGCTAAGAATTATTAACAACAAATAAACCCATAATCTGTGGAATTCTGAGGCATATCTCCCTCAAATATATTGTCTAAGCCAAAATCTAAAATGAAGCTATTTCATAGTCTAACCACTTCCTTGCTTATAAGGTAACATGTGAACCTTATCTGAAAACTCTTTGATTACTGTGCATGTCCAATGCAGGAAGAAAAGTCCTGGGGAGCCGCACAAGATGTCTAAGACTTCTGCCTGATTTGTTTGATCCTCCTTTTCATCTGCATCCTTGATATTATTAATAATGGTGATACTGGGTAAAACCTTTACTTCAAATGATTCTGATTTGATAATCTTATCCTTTATATTGGCTCACCCTATTAAGTAAGATAATAATTTTTGTTGTTGTTCATGTCATTTTGAATTGTGTCTTCTGCATATCAATTGTGATTCTTCCTGTGGAAAGTAATGAGATTCCAATAGCCAGTGAAAGAAGTTAAGCTTTAATGAGACACACAAGATAAACAAGGAAAACAAAAGAAGCAGAGAGAAATCTGAGGAACTTCTCTAGCTAAGAATTTCATCAGTAGCCAGTAAGAAGACATTGTTAATTATCACAATAAGGTTACACCTATATTTTTAAAAATTTACTATTAGATATTCTTTGGGTTTTCTCCTATCCAACAAACATGTGATCTATTTTTCTCCAACTTATGCAGATGGGTCCCTATTGTTTTGACCAGAGACGATGGGACCATATCTGGATACCTGACAAAAGGTGAGCCAATCAGTTACTCTTCTCTGTGAAATTACAAGTAGGGCTAAGAGTGCAACAAATCTTTGTCCATTGCCGGAAATGAAACATGCAAACTCTTTTTTTTTCTGCTATAGGACTTAACAAAGATAATTGATATACTGAGACGGGGGAAAGCAGGAATGCTGTGAGGAGAGATGAGCAGTCGACAGACAGTTCAAGCAGTTTTGAGAAGGTTTATATTTCATACATTCCCACAATTCTAATACAGCTATATATATACAACAAAATGGTGTAAGATAGAATGTGGTTAACTTAGTCCAGTATTGTTTCAGTTCTCCTCAACAAGCCATTTTTTTTCATATTAAACACTACTTTTTAAAAAGTCATTTCAAGCATTACACTAGAGACCTGACATTTGAGTTTATTTATGTGGGAAGCCAAGTAAGTTGATCAAAGCAATTTCTTCTTACAACCAAGGACAATTCCTGTTTGTATGAGCTAGCCCATGCATAATGATTGTGACTCACAATTCAAACGTACAGGAAGCAACTACCATTTGCAGGTTTCCATTAATCTTTGCACATATTTGCAAAATATGAAGAAATAAAAGTATTTTGTATAAGAATGCTCTAACCATTTGTGTATGTGTGAGAGAGAGAAAGATTTAAGTAGATATTTAAGTGGGAAGAATAATGCTAGAAGCTGCAAGTAGAGACAGGAAAAGCATTAAGATGATAGAGTAGTTTCTGTTAAAATCAAATATTGTGGTACTGCAAAATTCAATTTATTGCATTAAAATAGACTTTAGCTTTACTCAACATCAGAGAAATAACACAATGTCCTCTCTCAGCCTTTCATTTATCTCGTTGGTAGAGAAAATTACTTAGGTGACTCCGTTTTTCCTATTTTGAATAATTCCCAACTTTAGAGAAATATACTGGTGTCCCAAGTCCATGACTGATTTACAGGTTAAGCTAGCTCCTTAAAATAAGGGCATAAAAAGAATGCAAAAGGTAATCAAGGATTTTAATCATGATATAAATTTTAAAAGAAAAAATGTGAAATAAAATAATTTAGTAGAGCAAAATAGAAAAATAGAAAAACAAAAAGTGAATAGAGTGACAAAAAAGAAAAACATAAGTAACATATATGAAGACTAATTTCTTGTATCTTGATCTTGTAGGTTTTGAAACATTAACTGCAACTGAATGTATTGCTATATTATATTTGCATTTATTTTAATTTCTATACAACAAAGGTGATGCACTCTATATTTTCGTATATTTTAGAAAAACACTCATAGAATAGTCACCATATTATGCTTCTGTTATTTAGAGAACAGGTCAATCATAGCTAATATGGGCCCGTCTTTTCATTATCTCCAAATATTATTGGACAATGATAAAAGTATAAAGTGCCATTAGCCAGTGAGAATGACATTAGAGATATTATATGTATGATTTAATTTTACACGTTTTAGCTACACAAAATGTACAACAGAGTTATATGTGCAGTGCTTGAGAGAATTAAATCTAATTTTAAACTACACAAAATTTGGGTAAATATGCTAAATAATTTATAAAGTTAAAATACTCTCTTCCCTGCAGCACTTTAACATTCCATTCGACATTTAAGAAAAGCATGGAATAAGCTCCCAATATTGATGTCTCATAACCCAAGATCAACATATAAAGAGAAAGTGAACAGTAATTCTTTAATGGGGTGTCCTGAACATGCAAATACCACACCCCTACTTTTATTCTGTACTTCTTCTAAATTTTACTTGAAATCTTTCTTTGTTGACAGCCACAATCATCTGATGATCATCCATACATTCCAATATTTGATTTATGAGGCTTACATATTTTATACAAACTGCCAGTACCAGTATGTTTCTCAATAGTTAGTGCCATTTTGGGGGTCCCTAGAAAAATTCCATACCAAAAAAAGGAGTAACTAGCAAGAACTTCGGAGATATAGTAGGTCTCTTATTAAATCAACCACAAGTAAGAGCTGCAACACAATAGAGATACCTCCCTAAGACTTGCCTAGGTCACAACAATTGAGCAAACAAACAACAACAAAATACCTTCTTCTCTGCCGCACTTCAAAATTCCATGTCAATTTCTACTTCTTCCCACCACAATATCTTATCCACCCCTATATCGTGACATGAAAGCTGGGAAGGGGAGAGACATCAGGAGAAGCAGTACAGTAGTTCGAACCACTGTGACCTTTATTTTTTTGTCCTGAGGAAGTTCCTTTCTATCTTTCATGAGCTCTGGCAATCTTTAAAAAGTTGGTTTATAGATTTTAATGGTATAGTCTTTACATATTTGGATTTAGATTTCTTGCCCATTAAAGACTTTACTGAAACAATCCCACCTATCAAGTAGGATCCACCAGGATAGTGGGAGGAAAATGTACTTAAGTACTTCAGAGCACAGGCTTGGACTACCTGAGTTTGAATCTTAGCTCTATGAGTTAATAGCTGTGAGACTTTAGAATAAACAATTCATTTGCTCTATATATCAATTATTTCCCTGTAAAAATGGGGGGAGCAATAGTATCTAAATCATATAATAAGTGAAGATTACATAAAAGTGAGAAAGTGCTATGAAAAGTATCTGAAAAGTATTATGAAGACAACATGAAAACTAAAGAAGGGAAGGAAGGTTTTCACATAGTGTGTGTATTTGTTATGCATCAAGGAGAGACTATTATTTAAAGAGCTTTCGGTTATCTGTGACACACAATTTAATGCTGGAAGACAGATCCTGAAATCTTTCTTTGGAGAGATGGCCCAACCTAATATGCGCTACTTCTAACTGAGGAATTAAGTATATTGGTAAAAAACTATAGAGTGGATTTTCTGGTTTCCATTTGTTGGAACCAGAGAAAGCTATTATTTTGTCTCCATATTTTTGGAAAGCCAAGAGGAATTCCCAATAGGAAAGGGGAGAGTAGGCATCAGCAACAGGGTAGTGGACTGCAAACTAAGAGGTGAGCTTTAGGTGGTGGGGTATGGACAACTGACTTCAGGAGTAGAACTATCTTATATCTCACTCTACATGTTCTCATCCTTGGTTGCAATTACTTTCAGTTATTCTTAGATCTTCATCAAACATTACAGCCTGGTGTTATCTGTAATGTGAAGAATGAAAAGAGAGTCTGTGTCCATGCTTGGGGAAAAAAGCATTTTGGGAAGAAAATAGAGCAGTCTAGTAAAACCTTGACAAGAAGGGAAAAAAAAAAAACATGGCCAACAGAGAAGCCCAGAGTAGCCAACTGAAAAAATATGTGACAAGCAACTAGTAAGACAGACTTGTTGGAATCTTGGGCATTTCTCAAAAGTATTAAGGGTGTATAAACTTAATACAAGATAGGAAGCAGACTTCCTGCAATCATATGACTAGAGAATGTATGGGAGAACATCCTTTGAATTTAGATAGTAAATGCAGGTTAACCTCCAAGGCTGCAAAACTTGAGGATACTGCATGACAACTGAACAAATAAGTACAGATTGGAGGGATAGTACAATGTTTAATCCTGTCAGTGAATTTTCATACCACACAAACCCAAATCAACATATGGAAAATGTTGCATAACCATATCAAAGTTAAATGTAAATTGTATTCAGGTTACCCATAGTTTGGGTTTCTCTATACCAATGCCCTCCTGTGAATAAAAATAATTGAAGTAATGAATAGAATGATCATTTAGAAGCTCCTCAAATGTGATGATATTATAGAACAAAAAGTTGAGATTTTCTCTGTTGAACCAGAGAGGATTTGCTTTCAGGAAACTGAGTACAGTTGAGGGAATGGTAGAGGTACTGGACTGAAAACAGGAGAAACATGCAAATGAAACTGGTGAAACAATCAGTCTCTGTTCTTGCTTGATTCCTGTCCCCTACCCTTGAGCAGGCAGCCAGATGGTTTCCCTCTGGGCAAACAGATGTCCCAACAGAAAAAACCTAAACCTATAGACATCTGGGAACCTTCTGGGAAAACATCTAGGACTACACCTAATCACTTTACAGTAAACTAGACCTATTGGCTAGTTTACCCACATACATGTGGGTAACAAGGCTTACCCACATACATCACATATATAGAGATTTTAATCAGCATGTTGTTTCCTAGGTCTTTAACTTAAATTGGTAGCCAGAGAAAACCAGGTGTCTGAGGAAACCCTCATCTTGAAAGAATGATCAAACAAACAGTAAAAATACTTGGAAAAAAAAAAAAAAAAGTCAATGTCAGCCAGGTGTGGTGGCTCACACTTATAATTCCAGCAATTTGGGAGGCCTAGGCGGAAGGATAACTTGAGTCCAGGATTTCAAGACCAGCCAGGGCAACATAGTAAGACCCTGTCTCTAGAGAAACTAAATTAAATTAGCCAAGTGTCATGGTGTGTGACTGTAGTCCTACATACTCAGGAGGCTGAGGTAGGAGGATCATTTGGGCCTGGGAGGTAGAGGTTGCAGTGAGCCATGATCATGCCACTGCAGTCAGCCTGGGCAACAGAACATGACACCATGACACTGTCTCAAAAAAAAAAAAAGAAGAAGAAGAAGAAGAAGAAAAGAAAGAAAATACAATATGAAAATTGAAGAATGCTTTAAACTTATTTCTAATGCATGCAGGTATACAAGATATGGCATACCAGAAAAGAACAGACTATAAAATGAAATGCTGATAAAGCTAAAGTAACTTCTTGTATATTCAATATATTATAGCAAAAATAAGAAAAATAAAATCAATAGAAATGTTCAAAGGTAAATATGAGGAAGTTAGGATAAAACATAAAAAGAAAAATGTGAAACAATAGAAAAAGATAAGAAACTTAGACTATATATACAGGTATAAAATATGCAAATAACGGAACTTACAGAATGAAAGGAAAATATGTTGGGCAGGCAATTTACTAGGAAATAATAAAAGAAAATTGCCATGAGTTTGTAGATTGAAAAGTGCCCAGAGGGTCAAGCAGAATAAATGGAAAGGGAGCCACACAAAGTCACAAAATTGTGACATCAGGACACTGGGAATAAAAGTTACAACTATAGAGAGAGAATCATAAATCCAGTGCCTTTCTTCTCCCTTTGAAGCTACGGACACTTCAGCTTCTATGCTTTCTTACAAAATAAAAGAATAAGCATCAACTATTTAAAAAGTGATCTTCCCAAGATATTGCTTAAAGATTGCATACAATGCTTCCAATTTTATGATTCCAAAGAACACGACATAACTCAGAATGTTGTAGTTAATCCCCCTTGAAACAAAACAACTCTTAATGGCCCGTAACCATAGCAGGTATTTTTAACCTCAGTCCTTTTCCCCTACTTCTTACTCTGTGACAAAACTGATACCAAAACATATAAATCGTTTCAACTATTTTGTTCAGTGGGAAAATACGGCCTATTTTAACTTTTTTTGCATTTTTACTTAGCAATATTTTTGTGGTGGGGGTTGGGGGGGGCTCTTTTTAAACTTTTTTTTTTTTTTTTTTTTTTTAATTGAGACAGAGTCTCATTCTGTTGCCCAGGTTGGAGTACAGTGGCATGATCTCAGCTCACTGCAACCTCTGCCTCCCAGGTCCAAGTGATCCTCTTGTCTCAGCATCCGGAGTAGCTGGGATTACAGGTGCATGCCACCATGCCCAGCTAATTTTTGTATTTTTAGTAGAGATGGGGTTTCACCATGTTGGCCAGGCTGGTCTTGAACTCCTGGGCTCAAGTGATCCACCTGCCTTGGCCTCCCAAAGTGCAGGGATTACAGGCGTGAGCCACCGCGCCCAGCCTCTTTTTTAACTTTTATCTGAAGTTCAGGGGTACAAGTATAGGTTGGTTACACAGATAAACTTGTGTCATGGGGGTTTGTTGTACAGATTATATCATCACCCAAGTATTAAGACTAGTACCCATTAGTTGTTTTTCCTGATCCTCTCCCTCCTCCCACCCTCCACCCTCCACCCTCCAAAAGGCCACAGTGTGTGTGTTCTCCTCTATGTGTTCATGTGTTCTCATCATTTAGCACCCACTTAAAAGTGAGAACATGCTAGTTTTCTGTTCCTGTGTTAGTTTGCTAAGGATAATGGCCTCCAGCTCCATCCATGTCCATGAAAATGACATAATCTCATTCTTTTTCATGACTGCATAGTATTCCATGGTGTATATGTACCACATTTTCTTTATTCAATCTATCATTGATTGACATTTAGGTTGATTCTATGTCTTTGCTATTGTGAATAGTGCTTCAATAAACATACACATGCATGTGTCTTTATAAAAGAATGATTGAAAGAAAGTGCGGCGATTCCCCAAAGACCTAAAGACAGAAGTGCCTTTTGACCCAGCAATTCCACTACTGGGTATATACCCAAAGAAATACTTGACAATGTTTGATGTCTAGATATGTACACATTTTCTCCTCATAATTATCAAATTCCCATTTCTCAATTACTATGATTTTGTATACATAATTTTGCTCTTATCAGCTTGAGAAAATCTTATCTGCCTTTCTCTTCAAGAGATTCAAAACTATTTGACATTTTTCCAACATACGGAAATGTGGCCATGGATACCACTGATGTCATTTCATCTTCAATGTGAGAAGTAATGAGTGGCAATTTGCTCACAGAGCTTTAATCTGAAGACCAAAATTTACTTAGACTGATGGAGAGGTGGCACAAAAACAATTGTCTGCAATAAACTGAATTTATTGAATTCTTCCTAAGCCACTGTTCTCTGACCAAAGTATTTCTGTAAATTTCCTCATAAATGGGACATAAAGCAGCTATAGAAAGCTTTAATTCTAAGGTTTTCTGTTTGAAGTAACAAAAACACAAAACATACAATGGACCAATTCTTTACAATAATGTTTAGCTGCACAAAAGTACAAATGCCAAGCCACCAGGTAAGCAAAGATCTGACTTTATCAAAATAAAGTTGAAATGGTAGCATTCAGTTACAAGAAACCTACTTTCCTAATCCCACACCTACATGCATGGTCTGAAAATAGAAATGAAGATTTAAATTTTAATTTATCCCAGAAAATGTGGGAAATATAATTACCCTATCTGTAGCTACAAAGCAGACTCATAGACAGTTTCCCAAATAACACGTAATTTTTAATAGTGAAAATTTCAACAAGTCTAGAAAGTAGAAAGGGACCTGAAATAAACAGATACACAGAACTCCTAGGTTTAGGTAGTTTTCTTATCATGAGCTCCAGATGTCTTCATTCTTAGTCCTGGAACTTGCTCATCTTTTTGTGCTATCACATCAGGATAAAGATGGGGAGCAAGTTTATAGAGAAAAGAAGCACCAGTGTAATGGCTCTGCAGCCAGATAATGCAGAGATAGCAAGTCATGTTCACAGTGCAAAAGGACAAGCATTTTCTAAAATAGGAATTCTAATCCCACTGGGTTTCTCTGTGTGTGAATTTAACCTTTAGAATTAGAATTTTTGAACCCCTGGAAATGAACTAATGCTTTGTGTAAACTACATAAAACAGATGGAAGTGTGTTCTAGGCAGCACATTTAAATATAAAGACCATTTCTGTACCTGCAAAAACTGCTGTGCTGCCTCAAAGGATAAATCCAAGTTTAACACAGCAAGTGAAACTAGTCCACAGCACAGCTCAAATTCAGAGAAGACAAGTACTGTGATTCCCAAACATTTACATTATCACAGAAACAAGAAGTATACACTTGGTCTAACATAAGGACTAGTTTGTTTTTATCCTAAAAGTGTTAAACTGGACCTTCATGGTGCTTCAAAAATACTTTTCAGTTGTTTAATCTCTAGGTTAATTACAGATTTTTACGGTTTTCAGTACTGGTGATTAGCAACAGAAAAATAGGTAGCTACTTCAAAAATTATCTTGAGTTCAATAATTTTCATTTATTTTTGTTTTAAAAGATAATTATTTGATAGCTAAAAAATAATGCTTTATTATGTCATAGTCATAATTTAAAATGTATATTTAACGCTATTTCCTAAAGAGAGGGGCATTAATGTTAAAACAAAGTTAGTAGCCATCTACGTAATGTACCTGAAAATTCTCCACGTCTTGTTAACTACCAGACCTGGTAGAATTGTGCTAACTGTAATTACAGTGAGAACTTGACTGGAGATAAGCTAGCAGCAAAAGGCAGAATAAAATTAGAGATGAACAGGGTTAAAATTCAGTTTGTTTTCCTCATAGAAAGATAATATTCAATTAATGATGGAAATTGGGCCTGTGTTATTCATGGCATTGTATAAATCCCCCAAATCACAACATTAAAACCTAAGTTACCAAGATAGGGGTAAGAAAGTGAAAGAACACAAGGTATCTTAGGTGGCAGGAGATGAGACATCTCTGTTCTCTTAATAAATCCTAAATGGTAGCCTGAGACAAGTACATTACCTCTCTCTGGACAACATGGACTACATACTGACATGCAAGGGAACTAGGAGGTGACATTTTTTGCTACACATGTGCTCTTTTGATTTTTTTATACATTTACAAAAAAATCTATTTCTAATACACACATTTCTATATCTTAGAAGGTATAAGATGGTAGACATTCAAAGTTTATTTTCCAAGTATTTTTAAAGCTAAGCTTATACCTCAAGTTAGAAATGTCTGCATTTTCCTGCTGAGTCACACAGTGCAGACTAGCCTTTTGCCAGGTTTATTGACGCATTTTAAATAATTATGGAAGATTTTCTCTCATCTAAAAATTACAACTCATTATCTCTTCTCCCTCAGTACTTAATGGCAACCTGTAGTACTAATTTTAACCCCTCATGTTATTTTAATAAAACCCAACCACAAGTTTTAGAGTAAGAAGTGTATAGACGATTTTTAAATGAAAAGACCTGATGACGGTCTCATCTGTACAATAATTCATTAGACTCACAAAGATCTATAACTCCCAAAGTTTAAGAATAAGAGACAAGTAAATATCAGAAAAAAGTATCTATTTCAGTCTTTTTAAGCTAATGACTTTATGTTTAATGTCACAATTTTATATACCAAAGACTAAAACAGTATTAAACTAAAAACAGGTGTCATAGGCTATGTAGTGTACGTGTGAAAGGATGTCACATGATCTGGCAAATACCACCGTGCTGTCTCTGTCCATCACACCATTTTCGTGAGTTGTTGCTGGCTGAAAGTTTCCAAAATCCCAACAGAAATTAGTGTTTGATATCTGAGAATTGGAAACCAGAATTCTCAGGAATGTTCATAAATTTCTAAAATCCTAAGTTACTCCTAACATATTCCCAATGCTCTACATTATTATTACTAAAAATAAGTTACTCCTAACATGCTTCCAATATTCTACATTATTTTTACTTATGAGTAGGGATATATACAAACTATGATTAATAAATTTTAAAAAATTAAGTTTACAAGGAAACATAGCTGATAGGAAATGTTAAAACATTGAAAATGTTAGTGAGTAGTATTGGGTAGGATTTGAGTAGCTAATATTCAAACTTCCTGGCAATATTAGTGTCAAAATCACCACACAGAATCATGGATTGAAATTGCCAATTTGAGAATATATTAGTACCCAATCTTATTATTTCTTGGAACATCACTTACAGGATTTCAATCAAGTGTACTATGCATATAAATTATTAATGCTTATTTTATTGGCTAGAATGATGCATCGTCAGCAGCAGATATTCAAAAACACACTTTTAAAACATGACAATAACTGAAAGTAAGATTGAATGATCACATTGTCACCATTCTTCTATATATATTCTGAACCTGGTTCCCAGTAATGTCAACCTTGATTTTTGACTGACTTGGAGTCTGTGCTTCCTGATTTTGCTTAATTTCCACTTGACTTTGGTGGATCCTGAAATTTCAAACTTTTAATGTTTTTCTATTCATTTCTAAGCTTCAATTCTCTCACGGGGATAATAGTACATTATTCCTGTGTTCTAAAGCTCCTGATTGATTTTTCTCATTATTCCAGACTCAGAAAAAAAAATGTATATTTCTGAAGAAATGTTAGGAAGCAATTCCCACATGGAAACACCACTGAAAATTACTTGTGAGTTATTGAAGAACATGTGTTTAGGTTATTCACCACATTAGAGG
The DNA here is from genome assembly GCF_003255815.1 of Theropithecus gelada. Lineage (NCBI taxonomy): Eukaryota > Metazoa > Chordata > Mammalia > Primates > Cercopithecidae > Theropithecus > Theropithecus gelada. The sequence goes on from NC_037689.1 coordinate 55,658,267, forward strand.
GTTTAAGGCCAGCCCTGAAGATGAACTTTCAATCATAACTTGGCCTTACTTCCATTATAAAGAAGAAGTATTCAGAAGAAAGGTCGTTACCATTTGAAACTAAATATTTGTTTATATTAGTTTACATTTTCAATATTATTTTTAATTTCTTAATGCATAATCCATATTTCTTTGAAAATTGAAACCCTGTGCAGATAATAGGATAAAATAATATTGCAGCACTTATAACCTCACTACCTATAGATTGCTCACCATTACTTCCAGGAAATCCCTCCCATGTGTACACTTGATGTTGTACTATTTATGCACACACATGATATGTTATGCATGTTGATTCATCAGCAATTTTGTCAATAAATTTATAGAATATGTCAATTGTTTTTATGATTGGATTATATTCTATTGCATAGACAATACTATTACTTATTCCTATATATTTACATGTTTTCTAATTCATCATTATAGAAATCTCCAAGAAACCTTCTTGTACCTGCCACCTTTTGCATTTTGCAAACTGCTTTTCAGTATTTTCTGGCCTTGCAATAAAATACAATTTATATAATAAGTATTTTTAACATAATAAAACTGTAATTTTTAATAATTTCTTGATTTGTATCCCTGCTCTAGTTATGCTTGTTTATTGCTCCTCATATCAAATGCTTCACTTTTTTTGTGGTGAGGGTTTGTTTCATTTTAAATTTGACAATTTATGTATAAATAATAAAAAATCACGTTTGATGGAAAGCTGGATCATTTTACCCTTTTAATGTTATATCTAAAAATGATGAAATTTTAAATAGTGATAACTCTATTTCTGGGTACTAACTTCATCCTACCTCTTTAGCATTCATTATTGCAGAACTGTGTGATATACAATAATAACTTCATTTTTTGACAAAGGACAGAGGGCCATATTTGTATGAAACAACACAAACCGTAAATTATCATATTTATTTAGGCATGCAGGGCCAATGAAAGTTATTTATAACTATAGATTAATCAGTAATAACATTTTTAAGATGCCTGAGCATATGTTTAATAACTCAGGTCTGGGCTGTCATGAAACTTTTATTGCCTATAAGAAATGCTAGTAGTTTTCCAGGATATAAACTTTTGCTTCCTAGAGAGTAGAGCACATTATGAACATGTTTTTAATAGGACTTCATTTTCTGATGATGGCAATAATACAGATGTGCGCTCTCACTTTTTCTGCCCTAGGCCAGACACCTTTGGATATTACAGATGTTTCATTTTAGAAAAATTTTCAACTGACTTTAAAAGTAGATTATACCTAATTAAAATGCAGATCTTCTACTATTTAAAAAATTTAAAGATAATGGTGCATAATGGAACAAATAAATGCTTTGTGAGGTAGGAAGGGAAAGAATTGAAAAGGAGGCAGTTTAATAAGCCCCTATGGAGAGTGATGTGGATCCTATATACAGGGCTCCTTGATGATAAGAACTTTCCAATCTAGGGAGCATTCAATAAGAAAATGCTTTTAGGAGGCAAGTGTTGATTCTAGGTCAATGAGGAAATATAAATGGCAATAAACATGTTCATCACAATATTCTATCATCCAAGTTTACCCTTTCATCTATGTCATAATAATGATGGATCTGACAGCCAAGTATATAAGGGATAGGTCCAGTACAGAATATTAAATTTTCAGTGAAGTTTTCTTACTTCACTAGTAATTTTTCGCAGGCCTAAAGTTAGTTTATTTCAGAACACATAACTGATATATTTTACTTTGGTTTTTAAGTGTTACAGGTTGTGTTCACTGGGAATCCAACTATGACATAAAGTTTAGAATGTTTATTAAGGAGTTCCCTGGGGCTCAACAGTTCTAGAGAGAAGAGGAAAGAAGCAGGAGTGGACACAGAAAAGTCAACTGAACCTTTAGCCCAACAGCAGCTTCTGACAACCCTATGAGAAGCTCTGGAGCTAGAATTGCCCTACAGAATAGACTTAAATTTAACTGAAGTAAAAGGACCTTTATATGCTCTCATAGATAAGTTCCTGTATGAGGTCAACCCAAGAAAGTCGCATGACCCAGGGCATTTCTCTTCAACTGAGGCAGTCCTCAAAAGGGCTAACAACCAAAGTCTGTCTACCAACAGTACTTCCATCAGTGTGGGTAAAATGTCCTTCTATGAAGATAAATCTGGGCAGTGCATCACAGCATCTACCATATTTAGTTTCTTTTGCTTGAAACAGAAGATGTTTCTAAGTCATCGTTAGCATTATTTTCCTCAGAATGACTGCGAAATAATGATAGATGAAACCCATTCATAATTTTCTGACTACACTCTATACAGTTGTCAGAAGCTTTTTTATCTATTACTGACCTTTCTAAAAGAATGTTGAATACCATGTAAAAAGTGGGTTTCATTTTTTGAATAAGCACTGTTTACAGTAAAAGACTTTGGACTATACCCCTAAAATTGGGGACATACACACACACACACACACACACACACGTGTGTGTGTATATATATAACCTTATATATCTTATACATATTAATATACATTTATATGGCCTATATATATAGCTTAGTTATATATTGTATATAACATGTGCACCAGCATATTTATATTTTACAAATCTTATTAGTCAAAAAGATAAGAATTTTTAAAGTGACATAATTAAAGACAAATGAAATTTCTGTGTTTTTTTTTTTTCTATGGCACAGATACTACCTTTGAAAATCAGCAATCTGGGTCCTGCCTTGCTTCCAAAAACTACCTTTGAAACTATCTCAAGAAGACCAGCCTTTTAAGTTACCTCAGGAATACAATACTCATCTTAAAGAAACTACTTAAAAAAATCAGAGCTTGATCTGTATCCTATTTCACTGTTAGTTGCAAGATGCTGTACCTTATGCTTTGCCATACTGACATTTCTCATTTTTTATCATAAAGCCTTGCATGAATATTCATTTTTTTCTAGCTTCTGCACAGAAAAAGAATTATCAGAGTAAACAGACAACCCACAGAATAAGAGAAAATATTTGCAAACTATGCACCCAACAAAGGACTAATATCTAGAATCTACAAGGAACTCCAACAAATCAGCAAGCAAAAGATAAAGAAAAACAATCCCATCAAACAGTGGGCAAATACATGAATTGATATTTCTTAAAAGATATACAAAGGGCCATCAAACATATGAAAAAGTGCTCAACATCACTAATCACCAAGAAAATGTAAATTACAACCACACTGAGATACAACCTTACCCCAGCCAGAATGGCCATTATTAAAAATTCAAAAAGCAACAGATGTTAAAATGGATGTGGTAAAGAGGGAACACTTTTACACTGCTGGTGGGAATGTAAATTAGGACAACCTCTATGGAAAACAGCATAGAGATTTCTTAAAGAACTGTATCTACCACTCTATCAATAAATACCATTACTGAGTGTCTATGCAAAAGAAAATAAGTCATTATATCAAAAAGACACTTGCAAATATGACACCTGAAGATACATTTATCACTGTGCAATTCACAAGTGAAAGATATGAAACCAAATTAAGCGCCCATCAACTGATGAATGGATAAGGAAAGTGTGGTATATACACCCCATGAAATACTACTCACCCATAAAAAGAATGTAATAATGTCTCTTGTAGCAAGTTTGATGGAACTGGAGGCCATTGTTCTAAGGGAAGTAACTCAGAAATGAAAAACCAAATACCATATGTTCTCACTTACAAGTGGGAGCTATGCTATGAATATGCAAAGGCACACAGAGTGGTATAATGGGCACTGGATACTGAGAAGGGAAACGGTGGGAAGAGGGTGAGGGATAAAAACCTACATATTTGGTACAGTATACATTACTTGGGTGACAAGTGCTCTAAAATCTCAGTCTTCATCACGATATAATTCATCGGTGTAACCAAAAACCAGTTATACCCCTAAAGCTATTAAAATCAAAAAGGTTTTCTTTCTATTTCTATCATCTTTGCCCATGTCCATCACATTCAGGTTCCCAAACATTATGCTTCCTTTTTAGTCACAAACTCATTTGGAGAAAAACAAGCAACTGGATTTAAAAAATGGGAAAAGATTTGAATAGACATTTCTCCAAAGACAACATACAAATGGCCAATAGCTGTATAAAAAGATGCTCAACATCACAAATGATCAGGAAAATGCAAATCAAAACCACTGTGAGATATCACCTTATTTTTGTTAGGATGGCTATTATCACACACAAGAACAAATAAGTGGTGGAAAAGGTGTGGAGAAATTAGAAATTTAAACCCTTATACACTGTTGATGAGAATGCTATATAGTATAGCCACTGGGAAAAATAGTATAGAGGTTCCTCAAAATATTAAAAATGATATTACCATATACTTCAGCAATCCCACTTCTGGGTAGATACCCAAAAAAATTGAGGTCAGGATCTTGAAGAGATGTTTGTACACTCATGTTCATTGCATAAGGAATAATGCATTGCAGCATTATTCACAATAGACAAGATATGGAAGCAGTCCATATATACATATATATACACACACACACAATTTATACACACACATATGTATATGCACATATGTACATATATATATATATATATATATATATATATATATGTAGAGAGAGAGAGAGAGAGAGAGAATGGATCACTATTCAACCTTTAAAAAGAAGGAAATTCTGCCATTTGTAACAACAACTTGAGGATATTATGTTTAATGAAATAAGCCAGTCTCAGAAAGAGATTCCACTTATATGAGTGCTCTAAAATAGTTGTATTCACAAAAGCAGAGAATAGAATGATGGTTGCCAGGGGCTAAGGGAAGGAGAAATGGGGAATTGTTTTTCAATTGATGTAAAGTTTCTGTTATGCAAGATAAGTTCCAGAGATCTGATGTACAAATGTATTACCCGTAGTTAACAATATGGTTTTATGCAGTTCAAAATATTAAAAGGAGAGATCTCATGTTACATGCTTTTACTAAAAAAAAAAACAAAAATATACCTTAGAAACACAAGGATACTTTTGGAGGTGATGTGCATGTTTAGTACCTTGATTGTGGTGATGTTATCATAGGTGTATGCATATGTCCAAATTCATCAAGATGTACACATTAAATGAGTCCAGTTTTGTATGTCAATTACACCTCAATAAATTTAAGACATTTTTAAAAGAAGAATGTTATAGTTCTGATGTTGGCTAAAATCAATCGGTTTGTTAACAGCAGCATTAAATTAGAACACAGACCTGCTAGATCCCCAAATTTTTAGTTCGGAGGTACTTCGATAACATCATGTTGGAAATCTGTTTTACAAAGTTTGGTAGGAGGTGTGTTGTGAATGTTCAATAGGTGACTTATTAATTGCTGCTTAAAACCAGTAGTACTGAAACCAATAGTACTGAAGCCTTAGTGTAATCTTTGCTTTGATGTCATGCCATTCTACTCCTCTACATGTGACCGCTGAAATCTTATTAAATAAAATTTCACTACAAATCAAAAGTATACTTTGGCGGTATATTAATATGAGTGTAAGAGGATAATAAGTATGTAAAAGGAATAATACAGAGAAAGAAAGCATGGGAAAGCAAGAATATGAAAATATATTTCAGAACATAAAATGGGAAAATACATGTTTTTTTCAAGTGATGTGGTGGAAACAGCACATCTTTGTGAGGAGGTGTTGGGAATAAGGAGGGAGACTTTGAAATTCCCTAGTTAGTTGGTATCACTGGGGACTAATCAGTTTATTCAGCAAACCAACTCTCATTCCTAGATACAAGCATGTAACAGTATGATCATGTGATATAAATGACAACTTGTTGCGCGCCCCCAGGTTTAAGCGAAAATAAAAGAAAACCAATCTTTGTTCATCTTTTCTTAAAAATCAGAGCCTTGATAGAGAAAAACTACTACAATTATAGTAAATTGCCAAGACTAAGGAAATACTCATTGAACAAACTTAGTGTCATTTAGGAAATGTTTAGTAATCAGTAATTATGATTTTCTCAAAATAATCTGGTTTAATTATAACCGAAAGTTTCTGTTACTTTTCTCGCAACTCCCATGGACATCTTGAATACAGTTTCTTCACTGGTTTTAACGTAAACATTGCCTACTTTTATCAGAGATAGATAATTGGAGAAAATAGCAAGAGAATACACTGGAGACAGTCATTTACTTTGGTTAAAAAAAAATGATTACTACTACCAAACAGTAGTTAGTTTCATTTAAGTTTTTGTTCTTAGAACAGAAAGAAGCAGTAAATAAAAGCATGACTTCTTCTGTATATTACAATACTCTGCATTATGTTTCTACATCTAATTAAAGTCCAAGCCAAGATACAAATTTTAATTGCTTTATAACCTGATTTGTTCAAATTCCATCAATAGTTTAAAAATATTGCCATTGTTTTGATTCAATGAGTATATTGAGTTTTGTGTCTAGAATTTTAATCCAAATCTTTAAGCAATAGCTGTAATATTACCATTACTATGAACCAAATTTTAATTTACTTAAAAATGTTACAAAATATGATAGCTACTGTATTACTTCCTTCTCATGCTGCCATGAAGAAATACCCAAGACTGGGTAATTTATAAAGAAGTTTAATTGAATCACAATTTCACATGGCTTGGGAGGCCTCAGGAAACTTAAAATCATGGCGGATGGCACCTCTTCAAAGGGTAACAGGAGAGAGAATAAGCGCCAGTGGGGAAATATCAGACACTCAAAAACCATTAGATCTCCTGAGAACTCACTGTCATGAGAACAGCGTGGGGAAACTGCCCCCATGATTTAATTACCTCCCACTGGGTCCTTCCCATGACACACGGGGATTATGGGCATTACAATTCAAGAGGAGATTTGAGTGGGGACGCAGCCAAACTATATTAGCAACTCTATTATGAAACATGTATTTCTACGAAATAAAAAAGTAAGCATTTCTCACATGTGGCTAGCTAAAATTAATGTATTTTTCATGGAATTCATTTTGGAAATGTTCCTTATAAGAAATTTCCATTTGTGATTAAAAACCAGTCCATTCCCAAACCTATAGTGGCATAACGTCAGTAATTAGTTATGCATAAAGTTAAAAGAAAAAATGTATTCATTTTATGTTGATTAATATATTAACTAATAGGCCAGGCACGGTGGCTCAAGCCTGTAATCCCACCACTTTGAGAGGCCGAGACGGGCAGATCACGAGGTCAGGAGATCGAGACCATCCTGGCTAACACAGTGAAATCCCGTCTCTACTAAAAAATACAAAAAACTAGCCGGGCGAGGTGGCGGGCGCCTATAGTCCCAGCTACTCAGGAGGCTGAGGCAGGAGAATGGCGTAAACCCCGGAGGTGGAGCTTGCAGTGAGCCAAGATCCGGCCACTGCACTCCAGCCTGGGCGACAGAGCGAGACTCCATCTCAAATAATAATAATAATAATAATATATATGTATATATAAACTAATAATTTAATGTAGTTTACATAATATATAAAGAAGCAGACATTCAACAAGATTTAAATGATTCACATGCTTAGGTAACCAAGTCAGAGTAGAAAAAAAACAGTTACAAGACATATTCTAGAAAAACATATTTTCATGGGTGGATGTGATATCTTTTCACCTCCGATCCTCTACCCAATACGTATTGTACAGTAGTTTTGAAGAATCTGTGGACATAGGTAGCACTTTTTGGATATCACCTTTTTAATCCTAATATGCCTCCCATACCTGATTGAATAAACTATTATTAAAGAATATTGAATAACGTGATAATGTGTTCACATTACATCAATGTATAAAATAATCAATTTATTATTATTTTGATACAGGGTCTTGCTCTGTCACCCAGGTTATAATAATCAATTTATAAAGTAGTACGCATAGTATGTTTATATCAATGTGTATGTATGATTATACTTATATATCATATACTACATATGAATAAAAATCACTTCTATCCTGTTTACACAAAATATATATAGGTAGTATTAATGTGTTATATCTTATGTTTTAATACATATGTGCATGTGTGTATGTGTAAATATATATGTGCATGCACCCACATCTCACGATGTTAATGGTTTAGATTATGATTATCTGAGATTTTTAGTTATATTCTGTCAATTTTCATAGAATATGCTATGCAAACAATTACAAAAACTATATGCTATCAAGAATAATCTGAATGACCATCTTAAAACTGGGATGACTGTCTTTGGTTACTATATTGTTAGGAAAGAAATGATTGAGCAGTGTGGAAGGAAAGGGTATATCAAATAGGGTAGGTAAATCACCTGGAATAAACCAATAGATTAATGGGTTGATATATTCTAATTAATATAATTTCTATTTTCCAAATTGAGTTCTATGAAACACTAATCCATAAAATGTTTCTGAGCAAAAAGGCTCCATGCTAAAATAAATTTAATGAATTCCAGTCTTCTCTTGAAGTTTATTTTATGCCCTTTAGTATAATAAAATTTCTCAGGAATTATGCATAAAAGAAATTTATTAACTATGTTTAACTCATGTGTCCTAAACTCATTTAGTCATTAAATAGTATTAACAGCCCATGGAATAAATAAATGTTCTATGAAGTACAAGCTATGGAATTATGTTCACATTTAACAGTAGAGGACAATTTAATAAAGAATTTAAAGAGACAGTTTTGACATTGTGGTGGATAGTAAAATACTAGTTGAAATCAAATAATTATAGCAGGTGATATTTCTTTTGAGGAGGAATTATTAAAAATATATTCTATATTCATCTAAATTTGTTGCTAAGGATGTTTTGGGGGATCTTAAGCCCAGGGCATGTGGGGAAGGGAAGACTGCTACACTGTTGAGCAGAGCAGAATATAAAGAGAAAACACTTGTTATGGCAAACAGCATAACTGAGAACCTGGGACACCTGTAATATCACATGTTCATCTGTGATATCAAATAACCCTCCTATATACCCCATATAAAATGAGTCAGGCTCCATTTAATGAAATTGTAATTTAAAAGAAAAAGATGCACAAAAGATACATAGAACTTATGATAAAGTTCCAGTTAACAAGTAGTCCTGTCTATAGACAGATAGAGGTTAAGTCGGAAAGGATGAAGGTACCAAACAATTTTTTATTTTATTATATTATTTTTCTCTCAACTTTTATTTTCAGTTCAGGGAGTACATGTGCAGGTTTTGTTGCATGGGTAAATTTTGTGTCACTGAGGTTTGTTGTACGAATATTCCTATCACCCAGGTAGTGAACATAGTATCCGACAGGTAGTTTTTCACCTCATATCCCCTGACACTGTTCCCCCTACCAAGGAGTCCCCAGTATTTATTGCTCTTCTCTTTGTATATATTATTGTTGTAGGAATATATACTAGAAGGAAATCCATCTCCAAAAGCTCTGAAATGTCTTACATCATTCTTTGTTTCCTAGACCAAAGAACTATTCACTCCTTCATATTTTCACTAACCAGTGATTGCTCACTAATCCCTTCCTTTTATATCAGAATAGTGTTTCTCAAAGTGTGGTCCTTAGACCAGCAGGATTAGCTGCACTTAAGAATCTGTGAGAAATGCAACTTTTCAGGATCCACCCTATGACGACTAGACAAGAAACTCTGAGGGCATGGGACAGTAGCCTGTGTTTTTAACAAGCCCTCCAGAGAATTCTGATGCACACTCAAATTTGAGAATCCACTGCAGTAGAGGAATACAATTGATGCCTGCCTGAGATGTTTCTAGTAATGGTATCAGCTAGTCCTTGTATCAAATCACAAATCTAATTTTAAATAAGCCAAATTTTTTAAACATAGCATTTATGTTATAAAGTACGAGCAGTCCAAAATTTGCACAGGATTTATCTGAAAATGGAATTGAAAGTTGGCATAATAAAACTTGATACATATTTCCTCATGAGCCTAATGCAACGAAATTGTGGCAAGAGAAACCATTTCAAAGAAGTCTATTTATACTGTACTTTAATTGTACTACAGTATTGATAGCATTAACTTGAATTCTGAGATGAGTGACGATCAGGTTCAAGAGAGAAATGGAAAGGATAGGAGAGTAAAGAAGGAAAAAAATAAATAGGAGATACCATTTGACCCAGCCATCCCATTGCTGGGTATATACCCAAAGGATTATAAATCATGCTACTATAAAGACACATGCACATGTATGTTTATTGCGGCACTATTCACAATAACAAAGACTTGGAATCAACCCAAATGTCCATCAGTGACAGACTGCATTAAGAAAATGTGGCACATATACACGATGGAATACTATGCAGCCATAAAAAAGGATGAGTTCGTGTCCTTTGTAGGGACATGGATGCAGCTGGAAACCATCATTCTCAGCAAACTATCGCAAGAACAGAAAAACAAACACTGCATGTTCTCACTCATAGGTGGGAATTGAACAATGAGATCGCTTGGACACAGGAAGGGGAACATCACACACCGGGGTCTATTGTGGGGAGGGGGGAAGGGGGGAAGGATAGCATTAAGAGATATACCTAATGTAAATGACGAGTTAATGGGTGCAGCACACCAACATGGCACATGTATACATATGTAACAAACCTGCACATTGTGCACATGTACCCTAGAATGTAAAGTATAATAATAAAAATAAATAAATAAATAAATAAATAAATAAATAGGAGAGAGGAGAAATGGTTATGCCCCTCTCTCTTATTTGGTATAGTGATAACTACAGGTATAATGCAAAAGAAAATCAGTTTTCTTTGACTCTATTGTAACTACCTACCTATATCAATATTCTAACTTTTAGCTAGCCTCATTTTCAGTAGAGCTCTTCTCCCTCCATAATTCTTACATCCTAATATTAGAGTGTGTATATGCTGCTTCTAAGCTTTGAAAGTGGTGGAAAAAAACATGCCTTCTGGGTTCAAGGAGGAAATATGAGTTAAGCAATGTAATAGGGAGTAGTGGTATATATCGCTCCAATATACTACAGAGTACTGGAATTCTAAAGAATTAGAGGTGCATGCTCTAATGAATCCTTTCTTGACACTCTCCATGCCAAACAAATCACATACATCCCTGAAACTAATTTTCCCTGTTATTTGTCAGTTTGTGAGTGCACCATCTGAAAGCTCTTCTCTTCCACGTGCCCCAAACCAAAATTCCAATTTCGGTGATGCAGGTTATCTTACATGATTTCTAGAGAAAATGCAACTAAAGTTAATTATTTCACATTTAACAATGAATGACTAATAAGACTATTAACTGCCTGGCAAGTTGAGGCAGCTACTCCTGATTTTCAGGTTATTCCCTGCTCTTCTTCTAACCCTCAGGTCTTCGTATCTCTGAATTTTATCACAATAGATATAGTAGACATTGGGTGGTATTTTCAGAGTCTAGAAGAAGGACATAAACAACCTCTGTAAGTATAAATAACAGAAAGTTTGTAAGTTTTGAGAACTGCCAATGATTCTTCACATACTATAATCATGGAAAAGATAGGAATCTTCAATCATCACCACAGAGCGAACAACCAAGTAAGGTTCCTGTGATGATTCAAAACCAGATTTCACAGCTTCTCAAAACTGGCTGCTCATTAGCATTCTTGGTGGATTCTCTGAAGCCAGGTGCCACCCTCCAGTCAAAGTAAATGAGAGGCTCTGTAGGAGGGGTCCAGGTATTCATATACTCTTAAAAATTTCCCTGTGTAGCTGTAATTCTCAGGATAGAAAACTATTGCCAGAGCATCCGAGTTACTCCAGCCTCCAAATTCAGTCATACACAAAAGCAAATTCCTCCTTGTAATTCTTCTGAAGGGCTTGGCAAATATTTCTTTAGAATATGACATCTTAGATATCCCATGACTTCCCCACCAGGCCAAATCTACTATCTCTCATTTTGTTCTTGGATTGAAATTCAGTTCCCCTTTAATCTTCAGCAAACTCATACTATGGATTTAATCTGTGTCACTATTTGCTTTGATTCAAACTTTCTTTAATCACATTCGTGTCAAATTATTACATTTGAAATATATTCAATCCACACAATAATATGTGGCTTCTTTTACTATTTTCTACTCATTTCTGTGATGGTTTCACAAGGGAAAGACAATTCCACAGGACATGTACATGATGATAATAGACTTTTCTACTTTATAGAATACAAATTTGGAATGAATAGCTCATCTTCAGTACCTCAAATGATGTTACAAGAAGGGACAGTAGGAACAGGACAGTTTGAAGGAGGGACAGGGTAGATGAGAGCATTTTACATTAAAGTATGCTTCTCAAGTGGACCAGTTTTCAGTTACTATAGTCATAGGACATGACCCAAAGGTGTTTACAAGTGGTCCTCCCAATCAACTTTATTAGAATAAAATATAGTCATTAAGTATTCCACAGAAATGCATGTCCTATACTTGTCTTTGGGTAGTCCTATAGTTGTGGTCATTGGTCGTAGTTAAATTATGCCCATTCTCAAAATAGCACATCAGTTCCAAGGGATTATAAAGGTCAGGTTTTACTGGCACGACAGAAATCAAAGGGTGATTTCATGTTCCTTAACTAGGGACAAAAGGTCACAGCTATTAAATCTTTAAATCCATGTGCCGTGATGGGCTTTATCTGTTAAAGGAAAAAGAGAAGAATTCATGATATAAGCTTAATCTAATTTATGATTGTATAATCAGGAACAACTTAGGTGTTTAAGAGGTACTATATTCTTTACTACAACACGAGGCTCAATAGTTAAGAAGCAACAAAATAAACAAACTTGGACGACTGGCTATACTAACACCATTTCAATTTCCTAAATTATCTTGTCCTTCACAACAATTCATATAGAGACTATGAGAACTAAATATTCACAATCTCAGCATCTCTTGCACCTAAGGATGGCCACATAGCATAGCAGTTCTTGCCATGAGACATAGGTAGCAGTCTGCTGAAGGGAGTCTGAAAGAGATGCAATTGGTGGCTTTCTTCTTTCTTCAGGCCTCAAATAGTAGCTGAACAGTGGCTGTCAGCTTGTAATCAGAAAGAAAAGGCCAAGAGAATCATCAAGACACCAGTCCTGATAGCACTGAAATGTCACACCAATGCCAGAAAAGGCCTACCTCTAGATTTCTTGTTATGTAAAATTTGTTGAGGCCATAGTTAGTTGGTTATTCTTTTACTTGTAGTAAAATGCATACCTAACTTGAATCCAGCCTCAACAAAATAGTTTTTATTCCAAATTTGTATTTTTCCATCATTAACAGTTCCAGTATTGGAAATACTTGCCATACTTAACAAATAAATATTTAATAACTATCTCTTAAAAAAGAAAAAAAAAGTCCTTATCAGTAATATTGACCGTCTTTTATGTTATAAATAACTCTACTGTATTAGTCCATTCTCACACTACTATAAAGAAATACCTGAGACTGAATAATTTATAAGAAAAGAGGTTTAATTGAATCACAGCTCCACATAGCTGAGGAGGCCTCAGGAAACTCACAATCATGGCAGAAGGTACCTCTTCACCGGGAGGCATGAGGGAGAATGAGTGCTGAGCAAAGGGGGAACCCCCTTATAAAACCATCAGATCCTGTGAGAACTCACTATCATGAAAACAGCATGGGGAGAACCACCCCACGATTCAATGATCTCAACCGGGTCCCACCCTTGACATGTGGGTTTTATTACGATTCAAGGTGAGATTTGGTTGGGGACACAGAGCCAAACCATGTCACCCACCATGATAATTTTAAAACACCAATATGATGTCACTGAATGCAGATTTAGGAAAAGATTCACACCATTGAATCTCATGAGTCAATTCCAACCAGCCCTAGCACACTACCAGATAGTCCCCTAATTACTAACTACGGTTTCATGAAACTTTTAGAGTTCATTGTTTTTACCTTCAATTTCATTGTAATAGAGAACAGAGTTTATGTAGAGAGGAACTTAGAGCTCAGAATCATTGATTGTCAAGATAAATTGGCTAAATTTATTAAATTGAAAGTAGCTATCATAATTTATGTAAAACTTTCAGTAGGAACTTAGAAATTGTCCTGTCTCAAGTCAAATGTACTCATTAACTCAATATGCATAATTTCCAAATGTCTCCTCGTAGGAAAGAATATAATCTAATTCACTTCTAATTCACTCTCATATCAGATAAAATATAATACATAGATTTGAAAACAATGTGGGTATAACGTGGAAAAATATTTTAGCTCTCATAAATATCCTTAACTCTATCTGTAATCGAGAATGAGAATGGACAATTCTCTAGTCTTCTAACTAATCTTGCAATAGGACTGCTCTCATACCCAATTACCTAAGGGAGAGTAAAACTTACAATATACTACAAAATACTTTAGTGGTTATTATCTATGAAAAGTATTACCTACAACTTCCTTAGCAAAGTCTCTGTGCAGAAGAATTCTCACATATTCATGCAAAGCAAAATCTTCACACTAAAGGTTGTTTTTGTTTTTACTCACCAAAGCAGGTCTTCTACAAACATAAACAGTGAATTACCTGCTTTTTGGGGGATGATATGAGAATATAATTTTCCTAGGATGGATAAGTGCAGGCTTCATTACCAAAGTGACTGCAGATATTGAATGGCCTAGTGAGAAAATATTTTCAAATGTAATAATTTGCAGTTCTGAAAAGAACATGCCTTTGAAAATGTCTCTGATTTCTTGCCCACATTTTCCCTTGTAAAATCCCTAGTATCTTTGTCTAATTTGATGCTTGTATTATTCTGAGAATATCTAATTGTTAGTGGTATAGTACTATAAGTTTACAATTTAAGAGCATTAGCTCAAACTGAAAAAATAAGTTCAATTACATTGTATTCTTGTTTTAAGTAAGGATAGTTAAAAAAACTAAAGGTATAAATCTAATGTGTTTCAAAATAGTTATTTTGTCTACCATTTATATATTGTTCTTTGTAAAGAGCTCTTTATAATCATGATGTATGGATAAAATAAAATGTATCTACCTTTGGATATAGCAATCTTTTATAGTTGGGATTTGTAATAAAATATGAATTACTTCAATGTGAAATTGGACACCAGAAAGATCTTTTTTGTAGTAGACCTCAAGATCAGATCAAAGATAATCTTTATTCCTTTTTTTTAAGATAAAAACTACTTAGCTGATTTTCTTCTGAAGAAAATATCTGAGTTTATTTCAAAAAACCTTTCATGACACAAACCCTAGGTACATTTTATTCAATTATTCATGTATTATCCTATGCCAGTAAAAGATCTAAAGATGTAGCAAGATGCTAAATGATTACAAACCACAAAAATGTCATAAGAGAAACTAGGGCTAATTAAATCTACAACTGATTTTAAAAGATTAACAGCATGGAGCTGTATATGTTACACTGGGATATTTCTAATTACAGGAAAGCATCCAAATCAATAGATCAAATACCCATATTTGCTGTTTCCAAGGAAGAAAAGACAATTGCAAATGCATTGTCTTGAAATGCTTTTAAACACTGAGATTTTTACCTTTGGTTATCTGTAGTTAATGTCTGAAAGAGTAAAAGTTCTGTTTCTGTTTCAGGTTATTCATTTTGTAATAAACAATTTTCTCCCAAAGCATAGGGCTTCCCGTGGGTAGTACTCACATTATGATTATTGAAGTCACGTACATCAACCATAATCAGTCAAAAGTATTGTTCCTTGAGGAAATGAATTAAGAGTATGCAGTTGTGACGGGAGAAATAATAATTGTCAAAGTTTCACATTGCTGTGACTCCTCATCAAATGAGGAGCTGAGAGTAATGTATAAAATCAATCTAATGAAGCACAAACTTGTATTATCAATGTACATTATAATCATCTGTCTTCAATTTAAAAAAATCTGATTACAATGTAAACAAAAATCTTCAATAGCGCTACTAAAATATGTTTAAACACCTAACATAAAATTTATTTTTATATCCCTCAAGGCATTGCTACAACACGCTCTTGTGTAAATTTCCCTTGACATTTAAGTAGGTCTGGACATAATCTAAACAAATTCTTAAGTGTGCTTTTTCTGGTATTACTGTTTGCCCCACCACATTATATTTTTGCTGTGCACAACAAGTTGCTATGAAAAAAAAAAAAGTCTTTAGTAATAGTAGCCACCCTTTAACTTTAGAATTAACAAAACAAAATCAAAACTGGAATACATATATATATGCACACGTGTGTGTATACATACATATATAACAAAAATGCTGGTTTTATAAATGTACAGAAACTAAAATATTCAAAGCAAATATTAGTTTATCTTTTACTTAAGGGCCTCTAAACCCTTAAAGGAAATGACCTATCAAAAATATAAAGATATATATTGAAAATTAGATAACATGTTGGACCATTTATATATTACTCTTTGTAATGAGTGACAACTCGCCCCACCTGATTTAGATTCCTAACAAAAGCTTAATTTCACAGATAAAAATACAACAATTCAATTATTGCATTGTTAAAGTGACTCTCAATAGTAGCATCGAGTATGGAATGTTACATATACGTAGATTAATTTTTCTTTAGATATGAAGTTAAACTACCCATTTCCAAGACACACAAATTTACATGAATGTCGTTTTCAGAATATCTTTGTGGATCCTTTTCTCATTTCCCCCACGCTCTGGCAAGTTTAGATGTAGCATAATGATAAATAGAATGAATTTGTAGAATTAATTCCTAAATTAACACTTTTTTTCCAAAACAATGATCTGCAACAGATTTATAGTAGATATCCCTCTGCAGTTTTCAGATAATTATAGCTGCAAGGTTATTGTCCAGTAAAATGTATAAACGATAGCAATTTTAAAGCAATGTATGAAACTACCCAACATATTTTTTCACATTTTTTTTTAGGGTATCTACTTGAAGCCAATTCTATTAACCTTGGCACTGAATGCTAAGGGCATTCTATTTAAGAAAGTTTTCCATTCTTCACTTTAAAATTTAAGAAGCTTGTTAGATAACCTAAATAATGGAGTGAAAAAAAGAAGGAAACTGTGGTTTTAAATTCGAAATAACTGATTTCTCCCCAAAACTGTCAGAAGCACCATTGTTTTGTGACTTATAGCCATCATTATCAACTCGTACTACTTGTGAAAAGACCTTACTAAAGTTCTGAAGAAATTCTGCTGTACTATCTTCTGAACACTTTGCTGGTGTGCAATTTACACAACTCCTGCGTTTCTTACTAACTTTCCTTTTCTTTTGTGATCTTTCCTTTAACCTCACTTCAGTAATATACTTGGACAGTGACTTCATACCTCTGTCCTCTTCAGCATCCACCAATGTGCATAAAGAAATCTTGAATGGTCCTGTAATTCTAACGTCCACAATTTGCTGCGTCTCCAAAGGCGAGAGGAGCAGGTTCAGGCAGCTGAAAAACTTCATCCTTAGAGAGAGCTTAACAGCTGCTTCCATTTACAGCTTTAAAAACGTATGCTGGTTTACAAGAGTTTGCATATGTAGGCCAGACTACCAAACACCAGAAGATTTATTACAAATGAAATTTACACGTGCATGGGGGTGGGAAGCGCTGCAAAAACAGACTTCTCACTTCTGCTGCTTTACTGATTTTCAACTCATATAGTTGTACCTCGGGCATGCAAGTCTTCCTGCCTAGCGCTCTGACGTTTTCCTTCAGCACAGCTGAGGTGAAACTTCTCAGATTTCTTAACTCTGCACTTGGCCACGCCCTGACAAGGCAAGCTGTCCTTCGCCGTCCCTCCCTCCCTTCCTCCCTTCCTCAAGCTACCACAGTATTTATTTTAACTCAATCTGACCAATCCTTTGTGTTTACTTTTTAAAACAAGCTACCATCCTATAATAAAATTCAATATCCAGTGGGCTTTCTTAAAAAAATAATAAAACCCCCACTGATACCCACTTGGCCCAAAAGAAAAACTTGGGTTTCTGCTTTCCCTGAGAGCAGCACTCCCTTATCCCTGGAAACGCCGCGCCCTGCGTGGTTCCCCGCCCTCCCCACGCGCGGGGGCGCCCTGACAGTCCCCTGCTGCTCCTCTGCTGGGCGCCACAACTTTCCCCAACCCGTGCCAACTTCCAGGGCACAGCCTCTGCGGAGAGTAGCAGGGTGCAGTGAATAACCCAGACACTAAAAAGCAAGGCAGCGGGGGTCCTACCAGCGCGGCTTTTGATGACGTCGGTGAATCCGTCCTCAGCGGCATTTCCTGGGGTCTCCTGCAGACCCCTCAGCTGTGCCATAACCAAACGCCACGTGCCCTAGCTTCCTCACGCCCCAAACTTTGGAAGGCAGGTGGGTCCGCGTGCGGTCCGTTTGATGCTCTCCACAGCAGGTCTCGCTGAGGATCTAGTGTGTCTGAGGATGGATTTTCCCTCCTCCCTAGGCCCTCAGCCACGGAGATGGGGATGCGGGGGGCGCGGGGCGGCTGGGGGGAGCTTGAAAACGCAGAAACACAGACACCTTAGCGTGGGTTGGTTGAAAGAGGGCGCCGTCAAAATGCCCACCCCATCCTTAGAGACGGAAAACAGGTGCTGTTCCCAGCTCCTGGTTCTAAAATAGAGTGGGCGAGGCCTGGAAGGTGAAAGCTGAGGAGGGACCTGGTGGTCAATACACCCACAAGCAAGTTGACGACTCGCTTTTCCACGCTGCGCAGAATCGATGCAAAAACAGGAGCAATTAGGGAGCCGCTTGCCAAAAGCAGCACATGAGGTCATGAATGATTTAGCATTGCCACTTAGAAGATGACTACACTGACAAGAAGGGTCACTGGTGTTAGCTATTCTGGGTCACTTACACGTGTGTACCCCACTTTTGTATCCTGACTTGAGTGCACTGACCAGACATGGGTAATATATGCCGAGGACTATCAATTTTCTTAGGAGATTTCACCAAAGCTGCCCACTCTTCTCTCAGTGCATATGTTCACTCTGACTGCCTCCTCCATTCCTTCCTCCCACCACTGAGGCTAGAATTAGATTGGACTATAAACAGCTCGTATGACTTTATTTTCTAAAAATTTCAGAAGTGACTTTCATTTGGTTAGTATCCTTACTCCCTCCCCCACCTCCCCACACACATAACTCATCCTGCATTTCTTCCTGCAGTAGTCCAATAACTTTAAATCCTATCCATCATCTACTGAAGAAAAACTAACTTTGCGAGAGGAACTTGGCAAAGGACCTAGCAATAGCTAAGGATTTTCTTTTCTTGTTTTCGTCTGCATTTTCATTCAAAGTAGATTCTTATCCTTTTCTAAAACACTGGCTCTCAACTATGACTAGACATTGGAATCATCTGTGGAGTTTTACAGAAAAACTGTTTCCTGGTTTCCACACCGAGAGATGCTGATTAATTGTTCTGGTTATTCCAATGGGCAACCAAGTTTTGAAAACATTGATAAAATGGCCTGTACACATTCAATTTGGTGCCTTCTTCAAGACAATTTTGGCAGCGACTCTCTTCCATTCCTATTATAATACCTATGATAAAAATCTAGTATGTTTGCCGTCCTGTTTTTCATTACCAAGTTGACCCTTTTCATGGCAGTGGATACTTTATTTTGACAAAAACTTAGTGGTTAGTCTTGACTACAGAATTTTCTTAGATTAAACCTACGGTGACTCTCAGGATGGATTGTTAACTGGGTAGCTTTCAATTAGGTCTTGATCTTGAGAATTTATGCCTATTGGAAATCTGTCTTCGTTGACAGGCAGACCTCTTAGTTTTCCCAAGTATCCATTATTTTTAGACTCATCAGTTCTGTTTTTAACAATTTCAAGTAGGAAATATTTAGAATTATAGCACAGCTCCTATTAAAGAGAGGCATAAAAGTATGAAAATTATCCAGAATTTAAAAAAAAAATCCCAATGGTTGTGACATAGTACATTTTATATTACCAAGCCACCACAATTAGAAGAATATGGTATTGGCACAGGAAGAGACAAAATGGAAAAACAAAGTAGTGATCAGAAATAGATCCAGCCAAAGGGGATGTACTAAATATGACATTTTAATTCATTCATTAAAAAACTGAATATATAATAATTATCTTTTCATAAAGTTAGAGTTTCCTATCTTAAACTAAAAAAATTCTAGATAGATTACAGATTCAAATATACACAAATGAAGCCAAATAAGTGATAAATCTATAGCAGTTTGAGTTATGGGGCATTCTTTACCCAAACACTAATTCCAGATGACTTTAAGGAGAAAAATGGGCCTGGGGCAGTTGCTCACACCTGTAATGTCAGCCCTTTGGGAGGCCAAGGCTGGCAGATCACTTGAGGCCAGGAGTTCAAGACCGGCCTAGGCAACGTGGCAAAACCCCATCTCTACTAAAAATACAAAAAATAGCCAGGCGCGTTGGTGCCAGCCTATAATCCCAGTTACTCGGGAGGCTGAGGCAGGAGAATTGCTTGAACCCAGGAGGCAGAGGTTGCAGTGAGCTGAGATTGGGCCACCGCACTTCAGCCTGGGCCACTCCATCTAAAAAAAAAAGAGAAAAATGACACTTGCTACTACATAAAAAATAAATATTTCTATACAGCCAAAGATATTATAATAGAGCAAAAAGACAATAAACTGAGAAAATACACTTAGAATATCTATCACAAAGACTTAATATCTCTATTTTAATAAAAGTCTACAAACTGATTTGAAGACAAAAATATAATATAAAAAATTAATATATAATCTGAACAGAAAAGCCACAAAAGAGGACAGGCAAATAGTCAATACAATTATGAAGAGCTAGTCAATATTCTCATAGTCAAAAAGGCAAAATGAAATAACATTTCCTGCCCATGAGCTGGATGAGAAAACAAACAGATGGAATAACATTCAGTGCTGGAATGGGTGTGAGAAAAGAAACTCTTAATAATCTCTACTGGTAAAGTATTGATAGAGTATTTTAAGAAAGTAACCTGAGAATAGCTATGGAAGAGTCCACAATCTTTTGCCCATCAATCCCTCCTTAAGAATCTATCAAAAACAAAATCACTAGTATGTAAAGATATATGTAAGATTGTTTACTGAAGCCATATCTAAAAGAATATATTCATTGAAATCACTCCAAATGTCTTTCAACTCAGAACTCACTGAAGCAATCTCATTATATCAAACAATGGGATATTTAGTACCTACTGAAAGTATGTTACGTACCCTATACAAATTATTATCAGACTAAGTACAGTACTATATTCAAAGAACAATATATCACAACAAAACTGGGTGTATTTGGGCAAGGAAGGGTCATTTTTATTCTTTTTCATTTCAGAATTTTTTTTAGTTTTTAATTTTTGTGGGTACATAGTAGGTATATCTATTTATAGGTTATATGAGATATTTTAATACAGGCACACAATACATAATAATCACATCAGGGTAAATGGCGTATCTAGTATCTATCACCTCAAGCATTTATCCTTTGTGTTACAGACCATCCAATTATACTCTTTAAGTTATTTTAAAATGTACAATAAATTATTGTTTACTGTAGTCACCGTGTTTTGCAACCAAATACAGATCTTATTCATTCTATCTAACTAAAACTTTTGTACCTATCAACCATCTCCACTCTCCATCCCATTACCTTTCCAATCCTCTGGTAACCATTATTCTGTTTTCTCTCTTGATGAGTTTAATTGCTTTAATTTTTAGCTCCCACAAATAAGCAAGAACATGCAAAGTTTGTCTTTCTGTGCCTGGCTTATTTACTTAACATAATGACTTACGGTTCAATCCATGTTGTTGTAAATGACAGGGTATCATTCTTTATATGACTGGATAGTTCTCCATTTTGTATAAGTAGCACATTTTCTTTATCCACTCATCTGTCGATGGACACTTACGTTGCTTCCAAATCTTGGCTATTGTGACTAGTGCTGCAATAAACAAGAGAGTGCAGTTATCTCTTTTATATACTGATTTCTTTTCTTTTGGATATATACCTAGCAATGAGATTGCTGAATTATATAGCAGGTCTATTTTTAGTTTTCTGAGGAACTTCCAAAGTGTTCTACATAGTGGTGGTTCTAATTTATGTTTCCATCAACAGTATAAGAGGGTTCCCTTTTCTCCACATTCTCACCATTTGTTATCACCTGTCTTTTGGATAAAAGCCATTTTAACTGGGATGAAATGTTGTCTCATTGTAGGACTTGAAAACTGAGCAATGTGAACCATCACATTAAAAATATGAAGGATGAAAACAAATATAAAAAAGTATTGGAAAAAATTAATTCCCTCACATGAGCACGTGCGCTCTCACGCACGCACACACACAAACACACACACACCCTTCGTGGGAAACTAGGAGTAGAAGAGATGTAACTTGATCTGATAAAATATATCTATGAGTAATCTACAACAATGTACTCAATTAATATACTACTCAATATAAGTCAGGAAAACGAAATTAAAAGCATACAGTTAGAAAAAACTTTTATTATTTACAGACTAAACATGCATAGAAAATTCAAAGAACCATGAGATTAAAATATTAGAATTAATAAATGGATTTAACAAGGCTTCTAGATACCATGTGAATATCCAAAAGTTAATTGTAATTTTCAAGACTAAACAATTAGAAAGTGGTATTTTTAAAAAATAATGCCATCAATAAATAAAATATAAATAAATGTATAAAATATGTTTGAGATACCTAAGCAGAAACATATATTATGAATGAGAGGATTTAAAGGAAATGTATCTAAATGGAGGACTATATTGTGTTCATGGGTTGGCAGAATCAATGTTATAAAGATGTAAACTCTCAAAAATTGATCTGTAGAGTCAGTGAAATCCTAATCGATCGCATCAGGAGTGTGCCTGTGTGTGTGTGCACGCGTACATTATAAAAATTTATGTGGACATGCAAAGGTCCAAGATAGCCAAGACAATCTTTAAAAGAACAAAGTGGGAAATTTTATACTAACAGATATTACCAATTATTATGAAACAGTTGAAATTCAAACAGTATGTTTTTGGTGTGAATACAGATAATTAGAACAATAGAACAGAACGGAAAGTCTAAAAACAGGCTCACACATATATAGTTACCTGATTTATAGCAAAGGTGACACTGTAGTTCAGTAGGGAATGAATCGTCTTTTCTATAAATTATGTGGGATCAACTGGAGATTAGATTTTAGACTTAAATGTGAAAGCTGTGAAAGAAAAAAATAATTTTAGAAGATAACATAGAGAATAGCTTCATGACCTTGGTGGGGACATTTTTTAAACAAGATATAAAATCACCAGCTTAAAAATATTGGCGTATTGGCTTCATCAAAGCAAGAAATTTTACTCACCAGAAGGCTTCACTAGGAAATCTCAGAGTGGGAAATGATATGTTAATGAAAGGTTATATTAAACAAGCAAATTATACTTTAATATTTACAGTATCTCATTGAAAAATAAAACTCTATATGAGTGTGTGTTTTGTTTAAATAAGCAACTATAAAAAACACACATATGAACACACAAAAGAGACACTATGAGATTATAAAAGTGAAGGAGTATTTTATGAGCCTCTGGGCTGCTTAATCTTCTAAAGGCTAATAGAGTAGGTAACTGGAAATATTGCTTATTATTTCATTCTTTAAAAACATTTTCAAAAGTTAGTTTGAAGTCTGCCTGGAAACTGGTGAAGATGATTGAGGCAATGAAAAGGAAACTATTAAAATCTTTAAAATCTTCCTTATTCCAAATCCTTGCTGTTGTATTGTCATATTGGCTTCATTAAAATAAGAAATTTTATTCATCAGAAGACCTCACTAAGAGACAGAGAGACTGAAAAAGGAGATCACAGAGTGGGAAATGATATTTGTGTATACATTTAAAAAAAAAAACGGGTATCCGGAATATATTTTAAAAACTCATAAAAAATTCAATAAAAATCTATTTTTAACAAAATGAGTGAAAGATTTTAAAATATGTTGCACTAAAAAGATATCAGAACGACCAGTGCAAATATGAAAGAGCCAGATACAGCAGCACTTGCCTGAAGTCCCGTCTACTCAGGAGGCTGACACAAGAGAATCGCTTGAGCCTAGGAGTTTGTGTCCAGCCAGGGTAACCTAGGGGAGACCTTGTCTCTTAAAAAAAAACTGAAAGGATGTTTAATATTGTAAAAGCATCAAGTAGTTAATATTAAAACCACAAAGCAAAACAACTACATATCCATTGTAATGGCCATAATCAAAATTAAAAAAAAAAATCAGAACTGAAAATACTAAGTATTGTTGAAAGTGTGATGTGATAGGAAAACCCTTCTACACTGTTTATGGGAGTGAAAATTGACCCTCCTGCTTTGACAAACTATTGGTAGAATATACTAAAACAAAACTTTTGCATTCTGCATGACACATAAATTACACCTTTAAGGAAATAATCAAAAACAACAAAGATAGATTAATCAAAAGATAGAAACAGTAAGGTTCAGTGCAGCATTTGTCCTAATAGCCACAATTAGACACAACCTTTATATGCATCAACAGTAAAATTAATAAAGCTACATGGCTCTATTCAAAGAAATGAATGCTATACAGGAATAGAAATGAATGGACTACTGATATATGTCATAACATGCATGGACTTCACAGACATAATTTGAGTGAAAGAAACCAAACACAAAAGGTATATATTATGTTATTATATTTATGCAAGGGTTAAAAATAGAGAAAACCAACCTATGCTAATGGAAAACCAGGTAGAATCAATTTATGATGTTAGACGATAAAAGTGGTTACCTTTAGAGGGAAGCAATGTTTGGGACCAGGTAACAAAAATGCTCGTGAGATTATTAAAATGCCTATATCTTGATCTGGGTGATGGATACTCAATGTTAATTGTGTAAGAAGTAATGAAGCTGTGCATTTATGATTCATGTAATTTTATGTATGTATCTTTCTGTGTCATTTTCTATTTTTTAAAATAAACATAGATTAAAGTTACATGTAAATATTTTAGATATATTTGTGGAATGCTGTATGAAATAAGCAAATTATAGTTTGATATTTATAGTATTTCACTGAAAAATAAAACCCTTTATTATGTGATTGTATATATTGTTTAAGCAACTGTATAAAAACATGTATGAACACACAAAGGGGAAACTATGACATTATAAAAGTGAAGGAAGATTTTGTGAGCCTCTGAGCTGCTTAAGCTTCTAAAGACTGATAGAGTAGGTGACTAGAAATGTTGCTCATTATTTTATTCTATTGAAAACATTTTCAAAAGTTAGTTTGAAGTCTGTCTGGAAACTCTGTGAAGATGATCAAGCAATAATCATCTTACAGTCTTCCATATTCCAATTCTAAACTGTTGTATTTATTTCAACAAATAGAAAAATAGATTTCCTAACATTTTCTTATTCAAAAATGTTGAGGTTAGAGAAGTTAGAATACCTCTCTTTAGATGAGCCATTTACATCTAGATGACTGCTTAACTGGCTCATATAAATTTCAGATCTTGTTCCCTTAGGGTATTCTCCAGAGTAAAAGAATTCTATGGACTCCTGCAGAATGTTCAGTTACTCTACACCACAGAATGCATTTGCCCCTAAGGAGATAAGAGATATTCAAATAATATCATATCAAAGAGTTTTTTTCGGATTATCAGCTAACGCCATTTATTATTATTTTTAAAATTATACTTTAAGTTCTGGGATACATGTGCAGAACATGCAGGTTTGTTACATGGGTATACATGTGCCGTGGTGGTTTGCTGCACCCATCAACCTGTCATCTACATTAGGTATTTCTCCTAATGCTCTCCCTCCCCAATCCCACCACCCCCAAATAGGCCCTGGTGTGTGATATTCCCCTCCCTGTGTCCATGTGTTCTCATTGTTCAACTCCCACTTATGAGTGAGAACATGCGATGTTTGATTTTCTCTTCCTGTGTTAGTTTGTTAAGAATAATGGTTTCCAGCTTCATCCATGTCCCTGCAAAAGACATGAATTCATCCTTTTTTTATGGCTGCATAGTATTCCATGGTTTATATGTGAAGCCATTTATTTTATGAACTGTCCAACTAGAATATGAACAATATAGTATAATTAACCAAAACACTGCCAATTTGATTGTAAATGGATTATTATATCTTAGAAATTCTCAAATATGGCATATATTTATTCCAGTAAAAATAAGCCTTCCACGAAGTTTCACGTAGTTTCCTTTAGCAGATAATGCTGAACTCTATTTTAGATGTGTGTTTTATGTACTGTCATCACTTTATATAGAAATATCCATCGATTGCATGAGAGAGCTTTCATGAATCAACATGGCTATTAGTTTTCTCTTAACAGAGATATTTTAGAAAACACAATTAGAAATGTGTGTATTTTAGGGATGCAGAGAAAGCATTTTTCCCTAGGAGACTGGAAATTTAGTTTATATTTTTAGATTCCTGTCATGGGTTCTGCAAATGTTTCTAAGAAACATTTTCTACACAATCAAGGATAATTTGAATCACAACATTTTCTTATTCTTCCCAATGTATATTTTTTAGGGATCTCTTTGAAATTTTTGACTACTAGAATGATCTAAATTTAAGCATGCACTTGCCTTCTGGTGTGTCCTCAGACTGGGTGAGTTCTGGGAGAAGAGGAAATGTTGCCTCAGTAATGATGATCTACTAATGCTAGAGCTAAAACCTGCGTGTTAGACTTTTCTGTTAACTATCTAAAATGATCCAATATCCCTCGCTTCTCAAGATCGGTTTCATAGATTGAATCTTGTAAAGAGGTTACTTTTCTCATCCTCTCTGGTTATCATGCTAAGTCCCAGAGGCAAGGAATGGCAAAGAAAGTATACCTCTTGATTGGGTAGTATTCTTCATAGCATCCTTCATAGTTCTGGAAGAATGTGTGGAACTGAAGATGTTCCTGTCATAATTTTTGGAAATGCAATTTGTCACACGGTAAAGAAAAAAAAATGATGCTCTGTATGGTTAAGAGAAGATTTGGGGAACAACCCAGTTGTATTTGGCAAAATGAATCTGTGTGTAGAAGTTGTTTATTTTTACTTTTGGCTTCTGTCTGTGATAAAAATGAATGATCAGCATTTCTTTCTAGACTTGGTCCATATCAAATTTATTTCCTATTTGTATAGATCATCTTAAAGAGACCACTCCTGGCCTGAAATTTTCACTCAGAAACTAGTATGCTTCCTTCTGTTACTCACTAAGCTGTCCTTTGACTTGACATTATGGACTTCTGGAAACAGCTGTGCTATAACTGTATCTCAAAATTGTTTACTCCTCATCAGTTATCTAATCAGGAATGGCTATGCATTTGATCATTTTTGACAAATACTGGGTCTCCAAACGATAATGGTTTTAGAACTGCTGATGTTAGTAGCTATTTAGTAGTTTATTCTAGACTTTTAAAAAAGAAAATGAAATTCAGAATGTTCTCTAGGTCACATAGAAAATTAGTAACAGATCTATAACTGGAAGTAGATTCTGAGACAAGAAATTGAAGGAACATAGTTTATTTGGGAGGCAATACCTGGTAATACTTTGCTGCATAACAAGCCTCCTCAAAATGCAGTGCCTAAAACAATGACAGCCATTATTTTGTTTACAAATTTGTAAATTTGGGCAGCATTTTACATGAACAGCTGATCTCTGCCCCAGATGGTATCATGGGGAGAGGCTCAAAGGCTGAGGACTAGAATTTTCTAAAAACGTATTTTCTCCTCACTCATATATTTGGTGGTTGATACTAGCTGCTAGTTGTGACCTTTGCTGGGTTTGTGGTCAGAACACTTATACATGGCCTTTCTGTGTAACTTCTTGGCTTCTTCATAGCAAAGAGGCTGGAGTCCAAGTTGATGGTTAGAAAATAGAAAGCCAGGAAGAATCTATAACATCTTTTATGACCTAACTTTGTAAGTCATCCAACATCACTTCAGCCGCATTAAAATCAGGAAACCCATCACCAAGGCTTCATACTTGAAGTCCCGTGTCTCTGCGCTCGTTTCCTACTATCCCCTTCTCTTTCTCACTTAGCTCCAGCTATACCCATGCCTCATAAAATATTCCATCCTCAAAGATTATGTGTCTTGTCTTGGAAAAACCTAAACCACTCAGAAATAGACATAAATGATTTATCTTACTGAAATAGGGACTAATTTTTTCCAGTATCTCATTCCAACCTGATCGCTTTATGTGTGTTTGAGTGTATGTGTGCAATATAAGGATATTTATTCAGCATCTGGTATATCCTAGGCACTGGGTTTGGTGCTGGAAATACAGCGGTAAGTAGACAGTCTCATTCTATAGAACTTCCAGTATTTTGGGGGAGGTAGGAAAACATTGCTCAAATAATCACAGAGATATAACCTTTCAGATGTGTCAAGGAAACATATATGTTGCTTTAGTGCTTATAATAGCAACAGTTGGCTTCTTTGGAAGAGGGTAGAGAGGGCTTATTTGAGGAAGAGATGATTCATTTGAGATCTATAAATAAGAGCTAACTCACTGAAAGATTTTTTTTTTGAAGTCCTGTTAGGGCCAATCACCTCATGATCTCCTTGTAAATATAAAATATATATATTTCAAACTTAATATGTCAAAACCATGGCTCAATCTCTCCTACCTATCTCCACCAGATATGGTCTTCCAAATGCTGTCTTCATCACTGTGAATAGCAGCACCAAAATTCCAGTTTTGCAGGACAAAAGGCTTAATTATTCTTAACATCATTCTTAATATTATTCCTTAATGTTCACTTTATTTTTCATACCTTACCTTCACATATATCCAGAACCTGACTATATCTTCCTACCTCCATAGCTGCTTCCCTGATTCAAACCATTATCATCAGTCTGCTGATATGTTGCATACCCTTCTATATGTTTTTCACTGGTTTGTAACCCACTAGTGAGCCATACAATTAATTAATTTATGCCTTGTAAATAGCAGTAAAACAATACCTTACAATATAATAGAAAATATTGAATTGCATAATGAATAGATCAATTTTTATAAAATGTATTTCTGTTTTATTTATAAATATATAAACATGTGTATATGTATATGTACACATGTGTGTGTCCATATATCCTGAATCTCAATATAAAATACTCTTACTGTGTATGAATTTAAAATTTTTGAAAGGTATTTGGAGTCTTCCTGCTTCAACTTTTAGCCTCACGCGGGACTACTCTGAAAACAGTAATCAGAGGGATTTCCTCTACAGGCAATACATTTTAATTAATTAATTAATTAAAAATATAAGGCAGATAAAGATACATCTCTATTCAAAATACTTAATGGACTCCCATTTCATTAAAAATAAAAGCATATTGTAAGTCATTACAATGGGCAGTGAGTCACATATTCAGCCCATACCTTCTCCCTTTCTCTCTAACCTCATCGCCTGCTAATCTCACACTTGCTCATCAAACCCAGTCAAACTGGTCTTCTTGCTGTTTGTAAAATACTCCCAGCACATACCGACTTCAGAACTTTTGGACTTACTATTTTAGCTGCCTAAAGATACTTCCCTTTATGTAAGTTCATGTCTTCCTCCCTCACCTCTTTCACGTTTCTTACCTTCTCATTAAGCCATCCATAGCCTGCCTATTTTAAATTTCTGTCATCTGTCTTCAATGCCCTACAGTCCCCATCATCCTTGCCTATTTTATATTTCTCCATATCACTTATAATCTCTGATGTACCATGTATGTCATTTATCTGATTATTTTCTGTTTCCCTTGACCCACATTACACTGTGAGCTTCATATGGTAATTAGTTTTGTCTATACTGTAATGTGCACAATTGCCAATGACTAGTACACTCACTGTTATGTAGAAGGTAATCAATAAGTTGTTGAATGGATGGAGGAAAAGAGGAAAGGAGGGAGGCTAGATCAATGGATGGATTAAAAAAAAAACAATGAAAGAAATAGAATTTCAAGGATTGGGAATGAGATATAAAACAGTTCTCTAAGGCCGGGTGTGGTGGCTCATGCCTGTAATCCCAGAACACTGGGAGGCTGAGGCAGGCAGATCACCTGAGGTCAGGAGTTCCAGACCAGTCTGGCCAACATGAGGAAACCCCATCTCTACTAAAAATAGAAAAATTAGCCAGGCATGGTGGTGCACGCCTGTAATCCCAGCTAGTTGGGAGACTGAGGTAGGAGAATTGCTGGAACCAGGGAGGCGGAGGTTGCAGTGAGCCGAGATTGCACCACTGCACTCCAGCCTGGGTGACAGAGCGAGACTCCAGCTCAAACCAAAAAACAAAAACAAAACAAACAAACAAAACACTCTCTAGCTGGACAGTTAACAGAGGATGGAGGATGCTTTGGTCCATGGCCATGAGAAAGAATGAAAAGAGGCCAGTGTAGCTGGAGAGGAAGGAATGAAGTAAGGATTGGGATGGAGGAATATATGGCTGGAGAGATATTCAGGAGTAAACCAAAAAGCACCAAAACACAAAACTAAGGGAATTACTCTATATCCTAAAAATACTGGGAAGCCTTTGAAGGCTTTTAAATTGGGGAAAGTGGTGGAGGGGTCAAGAACAATGGATGATGCCATTATCTTATTTACATTTTAAATGATGGGGAAGAACAATAATTCATAAATATGGTTTAGGCCTAGTGAGAGAGACTATATCTCTCATCACTTTAATCTGAGTGTCATAACATTCTCTAGATCCTAAATTGTCCTAGTCACATTTCTGGGTCAATTCTTTGTTTAGATGTATAATTCATTGACTCTTTTATTATTTTATTTTATTTTATTTCATTTTATTTTATTTTTATTTTTCCATAAGTTATTGGGGTACAGGTGGTATTTGGTTACATGAATAACTTCTTTAGTGGTGATTTGTGAGATTTTGATGCACCCATCACCCAAGCAGTACACATTGCATGATATTTGTAGTAGTTAATCCCTCGCCCCCTCCCACTCTTTCACCCATGTCCCCAAAGTCCATTGTATCATGCCTTTGTGTCCTCACAGCTTAGCTCCTACATATCAGTGATAACATATGATGTTTGGTTTTCTATTCCTGAGTTATTTCACTTAGAATAGTAGTCTTTAATCTCATCCAAATAGCATCACTGCAAATGCTGTTACTGCATTTTTTATGGCTGCGTAGTATTCCATCAGATATATATAAATGCGTTATATCATATATACACACACACACACACAACGCAGATGACATCTATCTATCTATCTATGTATCTATATATAATGCAGATATATGTATCACAGTTTCTTTATCCACTATTGATTGATGGGCATTTGGGTTGCTTCCACAATTTTGCAATTGTGAATTGTGCTGCTATGAACGTGCATGTGCAAGTATCTTTTTCGAATAATGACTTATTTTCCTCTGGGTAGATACTCAGTAGTGGGATTGATGGATCAAATGGTAGTTCTACTTTTAGTTCTTTAAGGAATCTCCACACTGTTTTCTATAGTGGCTGTACAAGTTTACCTTCAAACCAGCAGTGTAGAAGTGTTCCCTGTTCACTGCATCTACACCAACATCTACTGTTTTGTTTTGTTTTGTTTTGTTTTTGTTTTTGTTTTTTGATTTTTTGATTATGGCCATTCTTGCAGGAGTAAGGTGGTATTGCATTGTGCTTTTGATTTGTATTTCCCTGATCATTAGTGATATTGAGGGTTTTTTTTTTTCATATGTTTATTGGCCATTTGTCTATCTTCTTTTGAGAATTGTCTATTAATGTCTTTAGCCTACTTTTTGATGGGATTGTTTGTTTTTTACTGATTTGCTTGAGTTGGTTGTAGATTCTGGATATTCATCCTTTTTCAGAGGCATAGATTGTGAAGATCTTCTCCTATACTGTGGGTTTTCTGTTTACTCTGCTGACTCTTCCTTTCGCCATTCAAAAGCTCTTTAGTTTAATTAAGTCCCGGCTATTTATCTTTGCCTAAACCAATGTTTTTCCAATGAGTTCTTATGTGTCGACTGAGTATCCTGAAGGCAACAGATAGTTCCTTGGTGAACTCTTATCCATTCTGCAGTTCTGTATCTCTTAAATGGAGCATCTAGGCCATTTACATTCAGTGTTAGCATTTAAATGTCAGGTACCTTTGCATTCATTGTGCTCTTTGTTGCCTGTGAACTTTGTGTTGGTTTTTTGTTTTGTTTATTGCTTTTTAGCTTGTATTTTTGTTTTATATGTCCTGTGTGATTTATGCTTTAAAGAGGTTCTGTTTTCATGGTTTCCAGGATTCCTTTCAAGATTTAGAGATCCTTTTAGCAGTTCTTGTAGTGGCTTGGTAATGGTGAATTCTCTCAGCATTTGTTTGTCTGAAAATGACTGTATCTTTCCTTCATATATGATGCTTAGTTTCTCTGGATACAAAATTCTTGACTGATAATTGTTTTGTTTGAGGAGGCTGAAGATAGGGCCACAATCCCTCGTAGCTTTTAGGGTTTCTGCTGAGAAATTTATTGTTAATCTGATAGGTTTTCCTTTATAGATTACCTGGTGCTTCTGTCTCACAGCTCTCAAGATTCTTTCCTTCGTCTTAACTTTGGATAACCTGATGACAACATGCCTAGGTGAAGATCTTTTTGTGATGAATTTCCCAGATGTTCTTTGTGCTTCTTGTATTTGTCTAGGTCTCTAGCTAGGCTGGGGAATTTTCCTCAATTATTCCCCCAAATATGTTTTCCAAGCTTTTAGAATTCTCTTCTTCCCCAGGAACACTGATTATTCTTAGGTTTGGTTGTTTAACATAATCCCAGACTTCTTGGAGGCTTTGTTCATATTTTCTTTTTTCTTTGTCTTTATTGGATTGGGTTTATTCGAAGACCTTGTCTTTGAGCTCTGAATTTTTCTCTTCTACTTCTTCAATTCTATTGCTGAGACTTTCCAGAGCATTTTACATTTCTAAAAGTGTGTCCAAAGTTTCCTGAATTTTTTATTGTTTTTTTTCTTTAAGCTATCTATTTCATTGAATATTTCTCCCTTCACTTCTTGTATCTTTTTTTTTTTTTTTGGATTTCCTTGCATTGGGCTTCGCCTTTCTCTGGTCCCTCCCCAATTAGCTTAATAACTGACCTCCTGAATTCTTTTTCAGGTAAATCAGGGATTTTTTCTTGGTTTGGAGTTTGGATCCATTGCTGGTGTACTAGTGTGATTTTAGGCGGGGGGGTGTTGAAGAGCCTTGTTTTGTCATATTACCAGGGTTGGTTTTCTGGTTCCTTCTCATTTGGGTAGGCTCTGTCAGAGGGAAGGTCTAAGGCCGAAGGCTGTTGTTCAGATTATTTTGTCCAGTGGGGTGTTGCCTTGATGTAGTACTCGCCTCCTTTTCCTATGGATGTGGCTTCCTGTGAGCTGAACTGCAGTGATCGTTGTCTCTCTTCTGGCTCTAACCACCTAGCAAGTCTACCCGGCTCCAGACTGGTACTGGGGGTTGTGACACTCTGTTCACATCAGAGTTCTGTGATGTGAACCGTCTATGGGTCTCTCAGCTGTGAATACCAGTGCCTGTTCATGTGGATGTGGCGAAGAGTGCAGTGGATTCCGTGAGGGTCCTTAGCTTTGGTGGTTTAATGTTCTACTCTTGCGCTGGTTGGCCTCCTGCCAGGAGGTGGCGCTTTCTAGAAAGCATCAGCTGTAGTAGTGTGGAGAGGGACTGGTAGTGGGTGGGGCCCTAGAACTCCCAAGATTATATACCTTTTGTCTTCGGCTGCCACGGTGGAGAGGAAAGCACCATCAGGTTGGGGCAGGGCTAGGTGTGTCTGAGCTCAGACTTTACTTGGGTGGATCTTGCTGCAGCTGCTGTGGGGAATCGGGGTAAGATTCCTAGGTCACTGGAGTTGTGTACCTAAGAGGATTATGGCTACCTCTGCTGAGTCATGCAGGTTGTCAGGGAAGTGGGGGAAAGCCAGCAGCTACAGGCCTCAGCCAGCTCCCCCCACAAACCGAAAGGCCTGTCTCACTTCCACCATGTCCACTGCCCCCCAACAGCCCTGAGTATGTTTCCAGATGGAGGGCAAGAGGGGCTTGAAACTTGCCTGAGGCTATCTGCCTCCCAGCTGCCAAAGAAAGGGCTTTAGTTCCCCGCCCCCCTCCGCCCCCCTCACCTCCCGCCCCCTTCCCCCACTCCCAACTTGTGAAGGGACCCAGCGATCTCCCAGAGCCTTTCTGCTGCTTCCTCTACCGCTGTATTTTGCTCGGCTCTCTAACTTGACTCAGCTCCAGGTAAAGTCAGAAACTTCTCCTGCAAACAGACCTTCCACTTCTCCACTAGGGGTGTATGTTCAGGAGACGAGGGTCTCCCTTTCCCACTTTTGCAGTTGGGGCACTCACAGTATTTGGGATGTCTCCCAGGTCCCGCAGGAGTAGTCCGCTTCCGTCAGAGGGTCTGTGAATCCTCTCAGAATTGCTGATTTGTTCTTGCAGTTGATCTGGAGCTAAAATTCACAGTGCAAGTCTCCAGATGCTGTTCTATCTGGAACCGCAATGTAGTCCTGCCTCCCATCCGCCATGATCCCCTCCATCTCCTAATTCATTGACATGAGAGAAACCCTTCAGATTTATGTTTCTGGAAACCCTGAGAATATAAAGATCATGGCATTATTCCAAGAAGAGATATAGATTTATTTATTTATTTATTTATTTTTTTTTGAGACAGAGTCTCGCTCTGCCGCCCAGGCTGGAGTGCAGTGGCGTGATCTTGGCTCACTGCAAGCTCCGCCTCCCGGGTTCATGCCATTCTCCTGCCTCAGCCTCCCGAGTAGCTGGGACTACAGGCGCCCGCCACCTCGCCCGGCTAGTTTTTTTTTTGTATTTTTTAGTAGAAATGGGGTTTCACCGTGTCAGCCAGGATGGTCTCGATCTCCTGACCTCGTGATCCGCCCGTCTCAGCCTCCCAAAGTGCTGGGATTACAGGCTTGAGCCACTGCGCCCGGCCGAGATATAGATTTATTTCATGTACTTTATTAAGCAAGATGCAAGTCAGACGTTATGATTTTCAGTTACAAGTTTTTCCTATATCTATAATTTGAAGATTATAGTATACTGAAAGCATTAGCTTTGGGCTCAATTATGAATGTATTATCCAAAGAACTTGCTATATTATCCAAATTTAAATATAAAATAGTCTCTCATAACAGTTGAGTTCTAAAAGTAAAAATAAAAGGAAAGAAATAATTATACTTTAGACAAAAAACCTTACTCAATTTAACACATACCAGACACACACACACACACACACACACCCCACACACACACAATTAGCCTGGTGGGCTATGAGTAGAGTGAATAAAAAATAAGCTACATTGTTTTATTTTTATTGTGTTAATGCAGTAATGAAGTTAAAATAAATGCGATGTCTTCTTTTGAAAAGTATCTGTTCATGTAATTTACCCTCTTTTTAATGAGGTTGTTTGTCTTTTTCTTGTAAATTTGCTTAAGTTCCTTATAGATTCTGGATATTAGACCTTTGTCAGATGCATAGTTTGCAAAAGTTTTCTCCCATTCTGTAGGTTGCCTACTCACTCTGTTGATAGTTTCCTTTGCTATGTAGAAGCTCTTTAGTTTAATTAGATCCCATTTGTCAATTCGTGTTTTTGTTGCAGTTGCCTTTGGCGTGTTCTTCATGAAATCTTTGCCCATGCCTCCTTCCTGAATGTTATTGCCTAGGTTGTCTTCCAGGCTTCTATAGTTTTGGGTTTTACATTTAAGTCTTTAATCTATCTTGAGTTAATTTTTGTATATGGTGTAAAAAGGGGTCCAGTTTCAATATTGTGTATATGGCTAGCCAGTACCATTTATTGAAAGGGAATCCTTTACCCATTGCTTTTTTAAGTCAGGTTTTTCAAAGATCATATATGTGTAAGTGTGTGGCCTTATTTCTGAGTTCTCTATCCTGTTCCATTGGTCTATGTATCTGTTTTTGTATCAGTACTATGCTGTTTTGGTTACTGTAGCCCTATAGTATAGTTTGAAGTCAGGTAGCATGATGCTCAATACCAGTGATCATTAGAGAAATGCAAATCAAAACCACAATGAGATGCCATTGCACACCAGTCAGAATGGCTATTATTAAAAGGTCAAAAAATAACAGATTCTGGCAAGGTTGTGGAGAAAAAGGAATGCTTATACACTGTTGGTGGGAGTGTAAATTAATTTAACCATTGTGGACAACAGTGTAGCAGTTCCTTAAAGACCTAAAAACAGAAATACCTTTCAACCCAGCTATCCCATTATGAGATATATACCTAAAAGATTACACATTATTCTATTGTAAAGACACATGTATGTATATGTTCATTGCAGAATTATTCACAATAGCAAAGACATGGAATCAACCCAAATGCCCACTAATGTTAGACTAGAAAAAGAAAATGCAGTACATATGCAACATGGAATACTATGCAACTGTAAAAAAGAATGAGATACCATCCTTTGCAGGGACATGGATGAAGTTGGAGGCCATTGTCCTCACCAAACTAACACAGAAACAAAAAAACAAACATTGCATGTTCTCACTTATACATGGGAGCTAAATGATAAGAACATATGGACACACAGAGGGCAACTGCACACTCTGGGGCCTATCGCAGGGTGGGAGGTGGGAAGAGGGAGAGGATCAGGAAAAGCAACTAATGGGTACTGGGCTTAATACCAGGGTGATGATATAATCTGTACAACAAACTCCCATGTCACAAGTTTAACTATATAACACACCTTCACATGTACCCCTGAACTTAAAAGTTAAAAAATGAAAATAATAAAAAATTAAATGAATGGGATAACATTTTAATTCAGAAAATTGCTACTAATTAAAATGGGAAATCAATGAATGATTGATTTTTTTTTCATAAAGGACTAATTATAATACTATGCTTTGGGATTTTGCAGGATACTATAATGAACTTGTAGATACCTTCAAATGTTTCTGACTGTCACCTACCATAGGAAATATATTTTATTTGTGCTTACACATACAACACACAAACTTACACACATATGTGAAAAATGAATTAAAGTCTCATGAAGCAATGATTACCCTTTCCTTTGTTGGGCATGCTAGTGTTTCCTCTTCTATTATGTCTTATCTTATTCTATGTCATTTTTATAAATACTGGCTGTATATTACTAAATTGATTTTATCATCAACTAATGCATGATAACACATAATTTGTAAAAACAACTTATATACAGTAATGGTTGCTTTCTGCAGAGGAGTAGTGGAATAATTTTTATTAACTCCACACATCAAATATTGAGATAAAAATAAGAAAACACCTAGTTTATTTATTTTTCCAATGTGCAAATATTCAAGCAGTTATTATTTATACTGATATCATTTATGCAACTTGTAAATCTGTGCTTAACTGTTGTTCAAATAACCTCATGATAAGGGTCATTCACGTGCTGCAAGGAAATTTTGAAGGATTTTATTTTCAAATTGTTACTTTGATATAGGTGAATCAAGATGTAATAACTATTTTGACTCCAGAAATTCTTTGAATTTTTATCCCCATGTAAAAATGTGTATTTATCACTCTATTAGGGACAGTTAATCAGGGAAATCTCAAATATTAATTCCAAACATGCACCATCAGTGGGCTGAATAACTGTGCATATGAATAATGTATATGTCCTTCTGTGTATCTATGGTTACTGCAATTTCCTCTTACGTTGTAATTTGTAAAAGTTATACAAGAGGAGTTTAAAAATAGTAGAGTGTAAATGTGACTGATGAGAGGAGTTGGTAACAATAGACAACAACCCAGAAGACCATTAATGAATCTACCTCAATAGCACCTACTGCAACTTACTTGTAAATACCTGAATCCATCCCCAGTAGATCTAGGTGGATCAAAGGGACCATAGAGAGCCAAACCAACAAATTCAAAAGATCTCTCATAAACGGACTGCAAAAATCCTTTGTCTTAAACTGTGGATGTTAAAAAAAAAAAATCTCTATTTTCTGATTCATTAAAAGCACATTTTAGACCACATATGTAACCTAAACCCTATTATTTTTTAGACAACAGCAAAGAGTTAATATCTCTACTTTCCAGGGTATGAAATTCTGCTGTAAATTGTATGGTGTTGTTTTCTTAAACCTTTTTCAGTAGAAGATGAAAAAACTGCCATTTCAAAGCTGCAACAAGTTTTTCCAGTCACAAGAATTGAAGCCTAGTTGTTCTATTGTTTTGGAAAATAAAATGAACATTTGAAAAAATATTTTAATTTCATAAATGTGAGATCCACACCCTCCTCAGAAATAGGGAGATTTCAGATGCTGTGGTTTTTCCAAGGTTGTATAGGCAGGGATCATGTTTCCTTTTGAGAAATGATTAATGGCTCTATATAGATTTAAAGTTTATTTTATGTGATATGGTGGTTATACTCATGGCATTCTATGTAGCCTTATTTGATCTGTTTATTTGGGGAAGACAAGGAGATGAGAAGGGATTTGATTGCAGTTTTGGTTACCGTAGCCTTGTAATATAGTTTGAATTCAGGTAATATGATGCTTCCAGCTTTGTTCTTTATGCTTAGGATTGCCTTGGCTATTCAGGCTCTTTTATCGGTTGCATGTGAAATTTGAAATAGTATTTTTAATAATTCTGTGAAGAATATCATTGGTGATTTTATAAGAATACCATTAAATCTGTACATTGCTTTGGGTGGTATGGACATTTTAACAATATTGATTCTTCCTATCTATGACCATGTAATGTTTCCCCATTTGTTTGTGTCACTTCTGATTTCTTTGAGCAGTATTCTGTAATTCTCTGTGTGGAGATTTTCACTTCCATGATTAGCTGTATTTCTAGGTATTTTATTCTTTTGTGGCTTTTGTGAATGGGATTGCATTCTTGATTTGGCTCTCAGGTTGGGTGTTCTTGATGTATAGGAATGCTACTGATTTTTGTACATTGATTTTATATTCTGAAAATTTCAAAAGTTATCGGATCAAGCAGCTTTTGGGCAGAGACTATGGCGTTTTCTACATGTCATCTACAAATAGAGATATTTTGACTTCCTCTCCTCCTATGTGGATACCTTTTATTTTTTTCTCTTGCCTGATTGCTCTGGCTAGGACTTCTGAGAGAGGGCATCCTTGTGAGGGATGGCATCCTTGTCTTCTGCTGATTTTCAAGGGGAATGCTTCCAGCTTTTGATCATTCAATGTGATACTGACTGTGGATTTTTTCATAGATTGATCTTATTATTTTGAGGTATGTTCCTTCAGTGCCTAGTTTATTGAAGGTTTTTATCATGAAAAGATGTTGAATTTTGTCAAAAGCCTTTTCTGTATTTATTGAGATGATCATGCAGGGTTTTTGTTTGTTTGCTTTTTAGTTCACTTTATATGGTTAATCACCTTTATTGATTTGCATACGTTGAAACTTCATTGCATCCCAGGGATAAAGCTTTCTTGTACTTGGTGGATTCGTTTTTTTAATATGCTGCTGGATTTGGTTTGCCAGTATTTTGTTGAGGATTTTTGCATTGATGTTCATCAAGGATATTGGCCTGAAGTTTCTTTCTTTGTTGTGCCTCTGCCAGGTTTTGGTATCACGATGATGCTAGCCTCACAGAAAGAGTTGAGGAGGAGTCCCTCTTTCTCATTTTTTGGAATAGTATCAGTAGGAATGGTACCAGCTTTACCTTATACATCTTGTAGAATTTGACTAAAAGTTTTTCTGGTCCCGGGCCTTTTCTGGTTGGTAGGCTTTTTATAGTTGATTCTTTTTAAGAAATCATAATTGATCTGTTCCGGTATTCAATCTCTTCCTGGTTCAGTCTTGGGAGTTTGCATATTTCCAGAAGTTTATCAGTGTCTTCTAGGTTTTCTAGCTTGTGCACATAGAGATGTTTGCAGTAGTCTCTAAGGCTTTCTTATATTTCTGTTGGGTTGGTGTTAATGTTTGCATTGTCATTTCTGATTTTATTTGGATCTTCTCTCTATTTTTCTTTATTAGGCTAGCTAATGGTCTATTTTATTAGTTATTTCAAGTAACCAGCTACTGAATTCATTTATCTTTTGTATGGTTTTTTACATTTCAATTTTTTTTTTTTTAGTTCAGTTCTGATTTTGGTTATTTCTTGTCTTATGCTAGCCTTGGGATTGTTTTGCTCTTGTTTCTGTAGTTTTTCTAATTGTGCTTTTTTTTTTTTTTGAGACTGAGTCTGGCTCTGTCGCCCAGGCTGGAGTGCGGTGGCCGGATCTCAGCTCACTGCAAGCTCCGCCTCCCGGGTTCACGCCATTCTCCTGCCTCAGCCTCCCGAGTAGCTGGGAGCACAGGCGCCCGCCACTTCGCCCGGCTAGTTTTTTGTATTTTTTAGTAGAGACGGGGTTTCACCGTGTTAGCCAGGATGGTCTCGATCTCCTGACCTCGTGATCCGCCCGTCTCGGCCTCCCAAAGTGCTGGGATTACAGGCTTGAGCCACCGCGCCCGGCCTAATTGTGCTTTTAAATTGTTGATTTGAGATCTTTCTAACTTTTAGATGTGGGTGTTTAGTGCTATAAACTTCCCTCTTAACACTTCTCTGGATGTGTCCCAGAGGTTCTGGTATGTTGTATCTTTTTTCTCATTAGTTTCAAATACTTTCTTGATTTCTGCCTTAACTTAATTATTTACCCAGAAGTCATTTGGGAACAAATTGTCTAATTTCCATGTCATTGTATGGTTTTGAGTGATTTTCTTAGCATTAATTTATATTTTTATTGCATTGCGGTCTGAGAGCATTGTTGGTATGATTTTGGATTTTTCAAATTTGCTGAGGATCGCTTTATGCCTGATTGGTTGATTTTAGAGTATATATCATGTGCAGATAAGAGTGTATGTTCTGTTTTTTTATAGGTGGAGAGTTCTGTACATGTCTATTAGGTCCATTTGTTCAAGTGCTGAATTAAGGCTTCAAACATCTTTACTAGTTTTCTTTGTCAGTGATCTGTCTGATATTGTCAGTGGGGTATTAATATCTCCCACTTATATTGTTTGGTTATCTAAGCCTCTTCATAGATCTCTAAGAACTTGTTTTATGAATCTGTGTTCTCCTATGTTGGGTGCATTTAGTATAGTTATGTTGTCATGCTGAATTCAACCCTTTACCATTATGTAGTACCCTTCTTTGTCTTTTTTGATCTTTGTTGATTTAAAGTCTGTTTTTGGGTGTGTGAAATTAGAATAGCAATCCCTGCCTTCTTATGTTTTGGTTTGTTTGGTAGATTTTTCTTCATCCCCTTACTTTGAGACTATGAGCGTCATTGCATGTGTGATGGATCTCTTAATGACAGCATACCATTGGTTTTGCTTCTTTATTCAACTTACCACTCTGTGTCTTTTATTCGGGGCATTTAGCCCATTTACATTCAAGGTTAATATGGATATTTGCAAATTTGATCCTGTCATGTTGTTAACTTTTTATTAACAAACAGAATTGTTTGACTGCTTTATATTATCACTGATCTGTGTACTTAAGTGTGTTTTATAGTGACTGGTAATGATCTTTCCATATTTAGCACTCCCTGTAGTTCTTAACTCCAGTCACCCTAGTCTGCTATAACATGAGGATGCATGTATCATGTTGACATACTGATTTCCTTTTCTTTGGAGAGACACCCAGTAGGGGGATTGCTGGATCATCCAGTAATTCTATTTTTTTTTTTTTTTTAGAAATCTCTATACTATTTTCCATAGTAGACATATTAATTTACATTCCCACCAACAGTGTACAAGAGTTCCCTTTTGTGCTCATCATACCCAGCATCATTTTTTGTCTTCTTTTAAAACTTGCTTCTTAGGTTCAAGGGTACATTTGCAGGTTTGTTAAATAGGTAATTGCATGCCAGAGGGGTTTGGTTTATAGATTATTTTGTCACCCAGGTAATAAGCATAGTACCAGATAGGCAGTTTTTTTTTATCCTGATCCTCCTCCCACCCTCCATCCTCAAGTAGGCCCTGGTATCTGTTTTCCCTTTTTTGTGTTCATATGTACTCAATGTTTGTTTGAATGTGTGTTTGTTTGTTTATGATATAAGATCTCACTGTCAGCCAAGCTGTAGTGCAGTAGAGCAATCACAGTCTACTGCAGACTCAACTTCTTCAGGCTCAGGTGATCCTCCCACCTCAGCCTCCTGAATAACTGGGACTACAGGTATGCACAACCATGCCTGGCAAATTTATATATATATATATATATATATATATGTATTTTTTTTTTCCAGAGACAGAGTTTTGCTATGTTGCCCAGACTGGTCTCAATCTCCTGGGCTCAACCAATCCAGCCTCCTTAGCCTGATCCTCTCCCTCCCTCCTCCCACCCTCTACCCTCTAAAAGGCCCCCGAGTGTATTGTTCCCCTCTATGTGTCCATGTGTTCTCTTCAGTTAATTCCCACTTATAAGTGAGAAGATGCAGTGTTTGGTTTTCTGTTCCTGCATTAGTTTGCTGAGAGTAATGGCATCCAGCTCCATTCATGTCCCTGCAAAAAACATCATCTCATTCTTTTTTTATGGCTTCACATTATTCAATCATGTGTATGTACCACATTTCCTTTAGTCTATCATTGATGGCCGTTTGGGTTGATGCCATGTATTTGCTATTGTGAATAGTGCTGCAATGAACATATGTGTGTATGTGTCTTTATAACAGAAGGATTTATATTCCTTTGGGTATATACCCAGCAGTGGGAATGCTGGGTCAAATAGTATTTCTGTCTTTAGGTCTTTGAGGTATCACCACACTGCTTTCTACAATGACTGAATTAATTTACACTCCCATCAACAGTGTATATGCGCTCCTTTTTCTCCACAACCTCACCAGCATCTCTTATTTTTTGACTATTTAATAATAGCCATTCTGACGGGGGTTAGATGGTATCTCATTGCGATTTTGATTTGCATTTTTTTAGTGATAAGTGATGTTGAGCTTTTTTCATGTTTGTTGGCTGCATGTATGTCTTCTTTTGATAAGTGTCTTTTTACATCATTTGCCCACTTTTTATTGTGATTGTTGTTGTTGTTTTGTAAATTTGTTCCTTATAAATATTGAATATTATACATTTGTCAGATGCATAGTTTACAAAAAATTTCTCCCATTCTGTGGATTGTCTGTTTACTCTGTTAATACTTTCTTTTGTTGTGCAGAAGCTTAGTTTAGTTTAATTGCATTTGTCAACTTTTACTTTAGTTGCAATTGCTTTTGGCATCTTCATCATGAAATCTTTACCCGTGCCTATGTCCTGAATGGTATTGCCTAGATTGCCTTCTAGGTATGACATTACCTGACTTCAAATTATACTACAAGACTACAGTAACCAAAACATCATGGTATTGGTGTTCTTTGTAATAGCCATTTTAACTTGGGTAAGATGATACCTCCATGTGGTTTTGACATTTATTTCCCCAATGATTAGTGATAATGAGCATTTTTTTTTTTTTTTTTTTGATACAGAGTCTTGCTCTGTCGCCCAGGCTGGAGTGCAGTCACACGATCTCGGCTCACTGCAAGCTCCGCCTCCTGGGTTCATGCCATTATCCTGCCTCAGCCTTCCCAGTAGCTGGGAATACAGGCACTCGCCACCACTCTTGGCTAATTTTTTGTATTTTTAGCAGAGGCGGAGTTTCACCGTGTTAGCCAGGATGGTCTCCATCTCCTGACCTCGTGATTCGCCCATCTCGGCCTCCCAAAGTGCTGGGATTACAGGCATGAGCCACCGCGCCCAGTCCTGAAGTGTTGAAGTATGTCTTTAAGGAGCTTCATGGAAAAAATAAAAAATAAAATAAAAAACCTGATAAGTACAAGTTTCTAATAAGTTTACTTGAATTTTCAAAATTCTAATGAAGAAACTGATGGGTTTGTTATACTGCTAAACAAGAACAGAGCTAGAATTAATTACATGAGACAACTGATGACAAAAAAAAAGGGCTTTTAAGGCTTTATTTGAAACCTTGATGGTTGTTTTAGTTTGTTGAGAGTGTTTGTCATCAAGGGATACTGAATTTTCCCAAAGGCTTTTTCTGTGTCTATTGAAATGATCATATAGTTTTTGTCCTTCATTCTCTTGATGTTATGTATTATGTTCCTTGATGTGTAGATGTTAAACCATCTTTGCATCCCTGATATAAATACTACTTGATCATAGTGTATTATGTTTTTGAAGTGCTGTTGAATTCAGTTTGCTAGAATTTTGTTGAGGATTTTTGCATCTATGTTCATCGTGGATATTGCCCTGTAATTTTCTATTCTGTGTGTGTCCATATCTGATTTTAGTATCAGGGTAATGCTGGCCTCATAAAACGAGATAGGGAGAGTTTCTCCCTCTTTCATTTTTTGGAATAATCTTAGGAAGATTCATATTAGTTTTCATTCATTTGATAGAAATCAGCAGTGGAGCCACCCACACCTGGGCTTTTCTTTTTTCTTTCTTTTTTTTTTTTTTTAATGGAAGGCTTTTTATTACTGCTTCAATCTCACTACAATTGTTGGTCTGTTCAGGTTTTCTATTTCTTCCATATTCAATTCTGATAGTTTGTATGTTTTTGGGAACTTATCTATTTCCTCTGGGTTTTCCAATTTGTTAATATATAGT
Organism: Theropithecus gelada; assembly: GCF_003255815.1. NCBI lineage: Eukaryota > Metazoa > Chordata > Mammalia > Primates > Cercopithecidae > Theropithecus > Theropithecus gelada. Next base: position 55,702,829 of record NC_037689.1, read on the forward strand.
TGTCCCTAATAGTCTCTGGTAATCTTTTTTATTTTTGTGGTATTAGTGGTAAATGTTTCATTTTTCATCTCAGATTTTGGTTATTTAGATCTTTTCTTGTCTTTTTTAGTCTAGTTAGTGATTTATTAGTTTTCTTTATTTTTTGAAGAATCAACTTTTCCTTTCATTCATTCTTTTTATGTTTTTAGTCTCTGTTTAGTCCTGTTCTGATATTTATTATTTCTTTTTTTCTGGTAAATTGGGATTTAGTTTGTTCTTGCTTTTCTAGTTCCTGGAGAGGTATTATTAGATTATCATTTCAAATCCTTTTACTTTCTGATGTAGGTTTTTATTATGATAAACTTTCCTCTAAGTACTTTTTTTCCCCCTGTAATCCACAGATTTTAGTATATTGTTTTACCATTGTCATTTGTTTCAAGAACTATTTTTATTTTTGTCTTAATTTTTTCCTTGACCTATTGGTCATTCAGGAGCATGTTGTTTAATTTGTATCTATTTGTATAGTTTAAAATATTCCTCTGCTTTTTTGTTTCTACTTTTATTTCTTTGTTATCTGAGAAAGTACTGGATTGGAAGTATTTTTGAGTCTTTATTTGTGGCCTAATGTGGAGTTTATCCTGGAGAATGTTGCATGGGCTGTAGAAGAATGCATATTCTACAGTCATTGGGTTTAATGTTCTGTAAGCGCTTTGTAGTTTCATTTGGTCTAAAGCCCAGTTCAAATCTCATTTTTCTTGTTGATTTTCTGTGTAGATTATCTGCCTCATGCTGAGATTGTGGTGTTGAAGTCCCACACTATTATTGCATTGAAATCTATGTCTCGCTAAAGATGTAGTAATATTTGAATTATGAATCTGGGTGCTCCATTATTGGGTAATATATCCTGTTCCAGGATTAATACTTTTTTGTAGGTACATGCTGTATGTGTATATATAGTATTGGGGTATATGGGATATTTTCATACAGGCAATACTGTGTAATAATCATATCCTAGTAAAAGGGGTATCCATCACTTCAATTATTTATCCTTTCTGTTACAAACAATCCAATAATACTCTTGTAGTTACTTTAAATTGTACATTAAATGATTGGCAACTGTAGTTACTTTGTTGTGCAATCAAATAGTAGTTCTCATTCATTCTGTCAAACTATATTTTTTTTTACCCATGAATAATCTCTACTTCCCTCCACTCACATTACCCTGCCCAAACTCATAACCATCATTCTACCTCTATCTTCATTGGTTCAGTTGTTTTAATTTTTAGCTCCCAGAAATGAGTGAAAACATGTGTTGTTTGTCTTTTTGAGCCTGGCTTATTTCATGTAACATAATGTCCTCCAGTTCCATACATGTCATTGCAAATGACAAGTTCTCAATTCTTTTTTATGGCCGAATAGTACTCAATTGTGTATATGTACACATATACACAATGTTCTTTGTGTATATGTTCTTTATTAATCTGTTGATGGGCTCAGGTTGCTTTCAGATCCTGTTTGTAGTGAATACTGCTACAATAAATAGTGCTGCAATAAATGTGGGAGTGCAGATATGTCTTTATATACTGATTTCCTTTCTTTTGAATATATACCTAGCAGTGGGATTGCTGGATTATATGGCAATTCTATTTTACGTTTTTGAGAAACCTCCAAACTGGTCCATAATGGTTGTACTAATTTACATTCTTACCAACAGAGTACAAGGGTTCCCTTTTTTCCACATATTCACCAGCATTTGTTATTGCCTGTTTTTTGGATATAAGCCATTTTAACTAAAGTGAGATAGTATCCCATTGTAGTTTTGATTTGCATTATCTGATGACCAGTGATGTTATCGCCTGTTCTGATACCTGTTTGCCATATGAATGTCATCTTTTGAAAAATGTCTATTCATATCATTTGCCCATTTTTAAATCACATTATTATATATTTTCTATAGAACTGTTCATGCTCCTTGTATATTCTTGTTATTAATCTCTTCTCAGATGGATTGTTTGCAAATATTTTCTCCCATTCTGTGCGTTGTCTCTTCACTTTGTTAATTATTTCCTTCACTGTGCAGAAGCCTTTTAAGTTGATGTGATCTTATTTATACATTTTTGCTTTGGTTGCCTGTAGTTTTCGGGTATTACTCAATGAATCTTTCCCCAGACCAAAGTCCTGGAGATTTTACCCAATGTTTTCTTTTAGTAGTTTCATAATTTGTGGTCTTAGATTTAAGTTTTTAATCAATTTTTATTTGATTTTTATATATAGAGAAAGCTAGTGGGCTAGTTCTGTTCTTCTGCATATGGCTATCCAGTTTCCCAAGTACCATTTACTGTGAAGACTGTCCTTTCCCCAATGTATGTCATACCACCTTTGTTGAAAATGAGTTCACTATGTATGTATGTTTTTATTTATGGGATTTAAATTTTGTTCCATTGGTCTATGTATCTGTTTTTGTGGCTGTGCCATGCTATTTTGTTTACTATACCTCTATAGCATAATTTAAATCAGGTAATGTGATTTTTCTAGTTTTATTCTTTGTACTGTGGATAGCTTTGGCTATTCTGGGTCTTCTGTGGTTTCATGTAAGTTTTAAGATTGTTTCTTTGGCCAGGTGCGGTGGCTCATGCCTGTAATCCCAGCATTTTGGGAGGCCGAGGCGGGCAGATCACAAGGTCAAGACATCGAGACCATCCTGACCAACACGGTGAAACCCTGTCTCTACTTAAAATACAATAATTAGCTGGGCATGGTCGCGCATCTGTAGTCCCAGCTACGTGGGAGGCTGAGGGAGGAGAATCACTTGAACCCAGGAGACAGAGGTTGCAGTGAGCCAAGATCGTGCCACTGCACTCCAGCCTGGGTGACAGAGCGAGACTCCATCTCTCCATCTAAAAAAAAAAAAAAAAGAGAAAAAAAAAATTCTATTTCTGTGAAGAACATCGCTGGTATTTTTTTCTTCTTCTTCTTTTGAGATGGAATCTCACTCTGTCACCAGGCTGGAGTGCAGTGGTGCAATCTTGGCTCACTGCAACCTCCATCCTTCGAGTTTAAGCATTCTCCTGCCTCAACGTCTCGTGTAGCTGGGATTACAGGCACCTTCCACCATACCTGGCTAATTTTTGTATTTTTAATGGACAGAGTTTTGCCATGTTGGCCAGGCTGGTCTCAAACTCCTGACCTCAGGTGATCCACCTGCTTTAGCCTCCCAAAGTGCTGAGATTACAGGCATGTGGCACCACATCCGGTATTTTGATAGGAATTGCATTGAATCTGTACATTGCTTTGGGTAGTATGTACATTTTAACAATACTGTATTTTCTAATTCGTGAAAATGGAATTTTTTTGTGTGTCCTCTTTGATTTCTTGAATCAGTGTTTTATAGTTTTCATTATAGAAATATTTCTTTCCTTTCATTAAGTTTATTCCTAGATATTTTATTTTATTTGTAGCTATTGTAAATGGGATTACTTTTTATTTCTTCTTCAGATAATTTACTGTTGTCATATAGTATTGTCTTTTGAAAAAAATGTTTTTGGCTTGAAGTCTATTTCTTCTGACATAGTTATAGCTACTCCTGCTCACATTTGGTTTCTATCTGCATGGAAGATCTTTTTCCATCCCTTTACTTTCAGTTTATATATGCCTTTACTTGTAAAGTATATTTTTTATGCATACTATATAGTTGGATGATGTTTTTGTGTTTTTCAATATATTTTTGGAACCAGTCAACAAGCCTATTTGTTTTAAGTAGATAATTTAATCCATTTACAGCCAAGGTTGTTAAGATAGGTGAGGTTTTGTTCCTGTAACAATGTTAATTGCTTTCTGATTGTTTTATCTATTTTTTGTTCCTTTCTTCCTCTCTTATTGATTATTGTTGTAGTTTGGTGGTTTTATGCACTGGTACTGATTGAGTCCTTCTCTTCCTTATGTATGTTTGATTTACTAATCAGTTTTATATTTTCATGTGTTCTCATTATAGTAAATGTCTTCCTTTCTTTTCCATGTTTAGGACTCCCTTTAGCATTTCTTGTAGGTCCACCCTAGTGGTGATCAACTCCCTCAGCTTTTCTTGTCTGGGAAAGACTTTATTTCTCTTTCATTTATAAAGGATAATTTTGCTGGATTTAATACCCTTGGCTAACAATTGTTTTCTTTCAGTGCTTTGAATATATCATCTAATTCTTTCCTGGCCTATAAGGTTTCTGCTGAGAAATCTGCTGTTAGTCTGATGGGGTGTACCTATATAGGTACAGATGTCTAGATGCCTTTCTCTTGATGTTTTTAGAATATTGTCTTTGTCTTTGACTTCAGTTTGACTATAAAATGTGCCATGCAGAATGCGTTTTTGCATTGTATGTTTGAGAATCTCAGATGCTCCAGTATCTGAATTTCTAAATCTCTCACTAACCTTGGGATGTTTCCATCTGTTATTTTGTTAAACATTTATTTTAACTCTTTTGCTCTCTCTTTGCCTTATAGGGCACCAATAATTTGTATATTTGATCACTTAATGGTGTCCTTTATGACATGAAGCTTTTGCTTATTATTTTGTATTATTTTGTATTAATTTTTATCTAACTGGATTATTTCAAAACATCTCTGTAAGTTATAAGATTATTTCTCCTGCAGTAGCCCACACCTCTAGTCTATTGTTGAAGCTGTATAATATAGTTTGTATTTCATTCAATGAATTCTTCAGTTCTAGAATATCTGTTTGGTTCTTTTTTTTTTTCTTAGAAAGCTACCTCTTTGGTAAGTTATTCATATCTCCTTCATATCCTGTATTATTTTTATGATTGTGTTGTCTCTCAGAATTCTCTTGCATCTCACTGAGTCTATTTAGAATCAATAATTGAATTATTTTCCAGAATTTCATAAATTTCTTTTTGATTGGTAAATGTTGCTAAAGAATAACTGTTTTCCTTTGGAAGTGTTATTTTATTTGCTTTTTCATGTTTCATGTATTCTTATCTCAATGTCTGTGTATCTGGTGTAACAGTCAGTTTTTCTAATTTTTTGTATTTGCTTTTGTAGGGAGAAATATTCTCCTGAAGATATATCTGTTGTGTTGGCTGGGTAAGGCAATTTGATTTTGATTCTGAGTATATGCAATAGCATGTATTTTCTTTATGATTTCTTCAGCTGTGAATAGTATCAGTGGTATCTGTTATTTCTTTGGTGGCTTAGAGTACAGTTATTTGTGGAGGCTGTGGTTAAGCTTCCCTGGGGCTGTGACATCAGGTAAGCCAGTTTGGGCCATTTGGGGCCCAAAGTGCCATACACTGGCACCATTGCTAGCAGATCCAAGTGGATCAGCCTCTAGGTGGCTTACTTGGATGCTGATACTGGCAGGGATGACCCAGGTGGGTGTGAAGATTCTCAGGTCCCTGTGCAGCTGGCATGACATGGAAAATGGCAGTGGCAGTTGTGGAGTGATCCTCTGGGTGCCAAACAGTGTGTGCTGATGTTAACAGTTGTTGCAATGGGTTGGCTGGACTACTGCCCAGACCTTCAGGTAGTACATGCAGGTAGCTGCCAGTTAAGATGTTAATAGCTGGGTAGATAAGTCTTACCTTAGGCCACCAGAGGAGTGTTTTGGTGTCAATGGTGGTAGGCTGGTAGGACAGTCCTCTGGCCCCTGAATTCTGTGCCCTCACCAAGAGTGGGGATGAAGCTGGGTCAGCCAGTCTTGTCCTCATGCCCCTCATCAGGGGTGTGTGCAGGCACCAGTCATGATAGGCAGGGGCAGGGCAATGCCACTGATGGAATTCTCATGTTGGGGGCAGCGGTAACCACATTTCTGCCCTGCTGCTGGGCAAGGCAGTGCTGCCAGGAGGTAAAAAGCATGTGCCATTCACAACTCAGCCCTGGCACTGCTCATGCCTTACGCTTTGCTGCAGTACACTGCCTGTTTTGTGCCTCAGCCCCAAATGCAGTAGCCCACACCTCAATCACACCTCAGCACTGGTTGTGGTATCCTATACTTCACGCCTCAGCCCTGGGAGCACCAGCCCACACTTCTCCTATGCCTCAGCCCCAGTGCCTCTGGGCTCCTGGACAGTGTGCAGTATGTTGGGGATGGGGCTCTAAAATCGAGCCTTTCTGTACCTGTTTATGACTCAGGGAATGCGTAGGACCCAGCATTAGCTCCATTCCTGGAACAGTACCATTGCACAATCTCCTGGCAACTCCCTATGTTAGTTTCAGGAACCACAAGGGTTGAGGGGCTCTCTTAGGGCTAGGACTGTAAGCAGCCAGAAGAGAATGTAGGCTACTGATAGTCTCTCACTTCCCCTTTCCCTGTTTTGAGGAGTCTCTCTTCACTTCTAGCCAGTCCCAACAGAGTAGACTGCCTCACTTCTTCCTTCCTTGCTTTAGGTACTTCTTGACAGTTTTCTGTTGAATTCTAGAGTTCTGTCTTGAATGAGCTAGGCAAAATGTGATTATCTGCTCACTATTTCGTTTATTCTTAGTGGAGGAGGTGAGTACCAAATACCTCTAGTCAGCTATCTTGATGTACTCTCTCAGATTAGATATTAAATGTCCTCTTGGGAAGGTGATACCAACAGTGGAAATTTATCATTAGTATATTTTTCCAAAAAATTTAACATACTTTAACATCATGAAATATTTATCGAACTGCTGTATATACATGGCAGAATGCTATGAAATGTTTTGCCCTGGGGATTTTGACACTAAAGATTATTATTTCCACTTAAAGATGACAAGATTTGGCAAAAAAGTAAAGTGAGTTGAAGAGTCCCAATTCAGTGGCAAAGCTGGAACTAGAAGCTACCTCAAGTTTACATATTATTTACATATTTTAATTATGGGTTTATATTTTAATGATTGTGAGACTTTATTTTACATAAAGTTATCAATATTCTCCTAAGCTCTTATGTATAATATTCACAATATGTAAATCATACTAATATTACATTATTTAAATACTCTCAATATTTAGAGTATTTAAAATAAAAATATGTAACTATTTATTAAAATTATACTGGGGAAAATATTGATGGTGGTCAGAAGTAAGTTTTGATGAATTATTATCATATACAGATTAAAATTGAAATTACTTTATTTGTTTTTTATGGTATTCTGACTTCTTATTAACATTTGAGTGGGAATTTGATTGGCAGATCTTACCACTGACCTCTCATCTATATAAGAGTTCCTCACAGCTAAATGTTCACCAATGATGGTTTTGATAATGATGGTTGTGCTAATAAATACAACAGCAAAGTTTTAAAATGTACTACCTTATTAAAAGCAACCCCATAATCTCTAATATAGCACTTCTCTGTTCATCTGCATGACAATGTATTTCTTGGACTTAGAAACGTTAGTAAGGCTTCCTGCCATTTAACACTCCCCCAGACCACTCCATACCCCTAACATGGCCCAGGTCAGTTTATTGGTTAAGGATATAGGACAGATTGGCACATAGAAAATGTAAAGTTCAGGAGATAGTTCAGAACTCAGTGGCAAATTATTTTACTTTTGTACATTTCTGACCATCTAGTTTTATCTACTTTTGAAAAGCCCAATCTCCTGAAGCATCAAATGACAAAGACTGCTCCTAATTTAAGTCAATTTACAGAAGCCATCTGTAATGGTTTTTAAACATGATCACAAATTATTCTTTACCAATTTTAGTGAGAAATTGGATGTGTGCATAGCCTAATGTTAAATCTGGGTTGATTTGCGAAGCTTCAACCGTATAGTATGTAAAAAGTGATGCTATATTCCTTCTGAAGCTAGCTTGTAAAAGGCCATACAGCTTTGTTCTTATTTACTGGAGCACTTTCTCTAGGAGCCTGGAGCCACCATATGGGAAGTCTGAATACCCAGACATTATCTTGCTGGATAGGCCATATCTGTGTGTTCCAGCTGACAGAATTCAGAATCCACTGAGCCCAGCTTTCTAGTCATCTATGTCAAGGCAATAGCTATATGAATGAAGCCATTTCAGGAGAACAGTTTGTCTGTCTTCTACATATTATTTAGAGACTTGTGTAGACACCATTGGTTCTGTTTGAATTTTTGACACACAAACTTATGAGATTAAAAAATGATTGTTTTAATACACCAAGTTTTGGTGTGGTTTGTTATGTTACAATAAATAATTTAAACACCATGACTTCAGGAAAATAAGCTTTGCCTCTCCCATCATTTATTAAGTTTTACATTAATTTATTTATACAATAGATATTTATGAATGTCTTATATGTGCTGTGTCTGTTTGGGGCCATAAGAATGTAATGGTAAATAAAACACCTTCCTATTTTCATAGAATTTATATTCTACACAGTAAAAGCCAATAAGAATGTAATAAAATATGTGCAATGTATCAATTGGTGATTATTGAAAAGATAAAGCAAAATAAAACAGGATAACAACACATTGGAGAGTACCAGGGGTGAGTTACTATTTTATATAACATGTCCATAAGTGACTTGTTTGATGTTATTTAATCAGTGTCCATAGTAAAATGAGAATGTAAGTTATATGAGTATCTGAGGAAAGAACATTACAAGTAAAATGATATCTGAAGAGAAGCAAATTTTTGGTATGTCTGAGGAAGACCACAACTAGGCCAGAATGGCATGAATACAGTGAAAGAAGCAGAGAGTATCTTCAGGTAGGCTACAGGTGTTGAACCATGTAGAAGCTTTTAAGATGGTAAAAGGCTTTTAATTTTATTCACAATGAGAAGATAAATCATTGTAGAGTTTTAAATAGAGAAGTACCATGTCATGATTTAACTTTTAAAAGATGCTCTCTGGGTGATGGAGAGAGAAAAGAGTGTGGGAGGGTCAGGCCATAAAAAGAGAGATAACTTCCGATTTCTGCAGTAGTCCAGGTCAGTGAAGATGATGATGTAGCCTAATGTGGCTCTTGTGTAGGTGATTAATATAGTAAAATGTCTGTTTAGGATATATCTCAAAATGGAGTTGATATGGATAATATCCATGCAGCAAGTCCGGCTGGGTAGAAAGATTGAGCATCTGTGATGAATATGACATTTAACTCATTTAAATATTTAACAGATTAGAGAAAGAAAGGTCTGCTGGACTTACACAGATACTGAGCATGCAGACTTTCTACACTGCCTTTTGCTCAAGACCATCCACCTATGATTTCAATTGTTTTCTGTGCCTCAAATCTCACCCTCCTCCAAACAACCCTCCAAGTTGGGACTAAAGTATTGGCTACCATCCTATTTACTGTTAGCCTCATCAGCATGTGAATTCTCTCATTGTAATATTAATATAATGCCAGGCAGTAGCCTTGGTGACCACGAATTAAACATATATAGCTTAATCTTCTTTGAGAAAATTTACTTGTCCAGATTCTTCCCATGTCCTTGGCTTTTCTTTGGACATAATTGAGTCTTCTTTATCTTATTTTGTCTTTCAGCCATATATATTCTTTCTAGTCATATTGATGACCAAGACAATATTGGCACACACTTAAAATTTTCCAAGTACTTATGTCCATGTAATCTCTGTCTTCTTTACATGACTTCTAAATCAAACTTATTGGAGTTTACACATGTACTTTATACTAATTTTGTTCCCATACTATTATATTTATTTCTTCAACATATCAGATCCTATAAACCTTTCCTCTAGTAAGACATGACCCACTCAAGATCTCAAACACTAAGGAATCTGTTTAATATCTTGGTTTTGATACATGTTTAAGTGTGAGATAAGTAGGTGATTACTAGGTTAATAGAACATGATTAGAAGTTTTTTTTATGGATTATTAGTGAAACATAATTAAAGGAAAATTATGATCTCTATTTGTCCTGATACCTTTGATCATAGATACTAAAAGTGATATTTCCATGTCCTAGTGATTAATTCATACATTAATATTAAAAACAGGGACTAGAGCACAAATTAGGAATCACAGAAGATATAAGATTAGAATGAGAATGAATTTGGGATGTTTATATTTATTCTCTATTTTTTTTTTTTTTTTTGAGACGGAGTCTCGCTCTGTCGCCCAAGCTGGAGTGCAGTGGCGCGATCCTGGCTCACTGCAAGCTCCGCCTCCTGGGTTCATGCCGTTCTCCTGCCCCAGCCTCCCCAGTAGCTGGGACTACAGGCGCCCGCCACCGCGCCCGGCTCATTTTTTTGTATTTTTAGTAGAGACGAGGTTTCACTGTGGTCTCAATCTCCTGACCTTGTGATCCGCCTGCCTCGGCCTCCCAAAGTGCTGGGATTACAGGCGTGAGCCACCGCGCCCGGCCAATTCTCTAATTTTTCATACAGGCATTCATACATACATCTACAAAGTGCTAAGCTCTTTGTTACTAATTTTCACCTCATGGTAATAAGTTAGCAGGAAAGACAGAATATATACTATTGGCTAGTTTGATAGAGCCAAAATAATATAGACAAACAAAACAAATCTGTGGGTAAATAGATACTGTGTTACAGAAAATGGTATGTTTGCACCAAATTGTATTTGTTTCATCTTCTTGATAAGACCGTATTTCCCAACCTCTTTCACAGCTCAGTTAAGGTCAAGTGTCACTGTCAAGTATGGCCATAAAACTGCCCGTACAATTTATCTATCTTCTTTTTTCCCTGTACCTTGGCAATCTTGGAGGTCATGTGTTTTAAACTGTTTAGTCACTTTATAAAAGGAACAGGGATTCATAAATCACCACACTGAGTACTGATACCACCCAGAGTAACAACCCAACCCATATTGGCATGTGCCATGAAGAAAAATTAAATTTATGTTTATTACACCACTGAGATTTCAGTGTTTATTATTTATTGCAGCAAAATGTAGCCTGTTCTCAGTTATGGATGGATGGAAAGGAAGGGAAGGGAAAAGGGAAGGAAACAGGGAAGTTGGGGGAAGGAGGGGAGGGGAGGTGAAGGAAGAGAAGAGGAGAAGAGAGGAGAGGAGAGGAGAGGAAGAGGGAAAAAAAGAAATATCAAATTCAGCATAAGGGTGAAAGAAGAAGCAGGGAGATAAGTTTCTTGTCCAAAAGAGTAGATATGTTAGACATATGCCATTCTTCATTCTAATCAAAAGTCCCCAAACACACAGAAACCATTGACCAGAATGTAACCATTTGTACATGCCAAGATAAAAATTATAGATGTCTGTTATTTCACACTGATTTCTTCAAATTAAGCAATTCGGTTATGAATTACCACAATGTAGCTTTATTTGTCCATAGCTTTTTATTTTTTAATGTATTTTCCAGCAATATTTTTCTTAGTCAAAGACATACCTTAGTGAATCTCAGAAGCATCTTCTCTTCCAGGAAACTTACACCTGTTCATTACAAGTCATTATACATTGGCAGCTGAGGAACACAGCTGTTATCTAAATTCCACAAATATTCTGTGGAGGCTAAACTTTAGAACATGATTCCAAACTAGTTGTGTTCTGAACTCTTACATTTTGATAAGCCTCTCTTTTTATTGTATTCCTGTATAAGAAAATGTTAACAAATCGGAGATCTAGATTCAATACCAGACTAAGGTGGTTGTATAAATGATACATAATTACTGGTAAAATGCCCATATTCTTACCATTAAAAATAATGAAGTGGATACATTTACTATCCCTAGATGTCCCAGAATACTTCTCTTGACCATAATGAGTTTTTTTATGATCCTTCATCATATAGAAAATTTACCGCCTTTAAATGAGCAAGTTATTAATGCCCCATCCAATAAAACTCCCCCCCCCCCCCCCCCCCCCCCCCCCCACACACACACACACACTTTGCGGTCATGTATGTATTTCTCAGTTTAACTCCTTAGGATGTATGATAGCATCTAAGGAATGTCTGTTATCTTCTCATAGGAGAAAAATAAGAAATAACTATCTGTACCTACTTCATCATGTTAATGTGTTTAGCATTTTTATTCTATAGCACACTAATGACTTTTATGTACAGGTTTTTGGACTGAGTGCTTCTGGCCCAGCCACTTGTATCATTGAGTATGGTTGATTTTCTGTGAACCTACACATCGTACTAATCTTTCTAGTACAATGCTGGAGAATGAAGCTCAGAGCACAAAACAGTGATGTCATATTTCAAAAGTCAGATGGGATTGCATATTATTTTATATATTAGAAAAATAGGAAAGGGGTACTAAGTCTCCCTTATTTTTCTCTATAATTGGCTTAAGGCTCATCAGTACTGGCAATAAACAGCTCCAGAGGCTAAATGTGGCAAATGCAGTGAATTCTGCAAATCCAAGTCCCTTAGCATTATATAATGTTGATTGCATCCATTCTATAGAATTTTAATTTGATATCACTCTCTTGCTAATGCATTTATACATTTTAGTGGGCAATAAAAGAAGTTATGGGCAATCACAAAAAATACATAGTAGAGCTATGTGTGACACTGATGTCAGAAATATATATATATGTGTGTGTGTGTGTGTGCATATATATATATATATATATATATATATATATTTTTTTTTTTTGAGACAGAGTCTCAGTCTGTCACTAGGCTAGAGTGTTGTGGCATGATCTCGGCTCACTGAAACCTCCAACTCCCTGGTTCAAGGGATTCTCCTGCCTCCGCCTCCTGAGTAGCTGGGATTACAGGCATGTACCACCATGCCCGGCTAATTTTTGTATTTTTAGTAGAGATGGGGTTTCACTATGTTGGCCAGGATGGTCTCGATCTCTTGACCTCGTGATCCTCCTGCCTTGGCCTCCCAAAGTGCTGGGATTACAGGCGTGAGCCACCACGCCTGGCCAGAAATTTATATTTTTGTGGAAAATTTAAAAAGGGGATCCCATGGTGGTAGATTTAAAAAATTCTAATAACAATTTTTAAAATTTCTAATAAATTAATTAGAAAAATAAATGTACCCAAGACTGATGATTTTTTAAATATCACAAGATAGGTAAAGCTTTAAGTGAAGTGATTAAAACTGAAATTAAGGACATTTGAGACATGAAAAGTGATCTAGGTCTTAAGAATTACAAACTGTTTGTAATGCATTTTACCAAAAATAAAGTAACATGTTCTTGATCCTTGTGATTAATCATTACGGTAGTCCTTAGGCACACAAACTAAAGTGAGACATAAATCAAATTGACCCGATCAACGCTCAGTAACTTTAATGACATAAACAAGCAGCCAGCCTTTACCAACATTTTACTACTTTTAACAGTCCCGTATTACTACCTAATGTGTGGAGACAGCACAGTAGGCCACAAAGAGTACCAGCATATGGAGTTTTGGTTTTACAGCCGTCACTAGTTTTAAGAAATTGGGTAAACAATAAATTTTGTGGCCCTTCAGTTTCCTCTAAATAATGAAAATAGGAGTATCCATTCTTTCTTACTATGCAGGTAGCTGCAATTGTCAAATTAAGTTAATTTCTGTAAACCTATATTGAATATTATAGCACTCAAGACAATTGTGAAATATTAGATTCACTTCCAAATAAATTTGTTTAGATGCATGGTGGTGGTTGTTTTTCTGGGAGAAAATTACTGAGCATCAATGGTAATCTCATAGATATAGACCTCAGGTAAATATAGGCCAGATTTTAATTATTAGAAAAAGAGCTAATCTGAATCACTTAGGCAAAACATAAAATGATAATTCAATTTAATTATTAACATAGGTGCACATCTGTAACCCTCACTGGACATTAATCAGACCTTCATTAAGACACAGTTTTGTACTGATTTCCATGTTGTATAGATAATTTATAGAAACTGGTAGAAACTGAGCAGAGTTCATATCATGAAAAAGGGGAGAAAATACAATTATTTAAAGAAATGAGTTAGAGAAATTGAACAATATAGAAAGTCAAAAGATTAGTGTCAGTTTTTAAGCACTAGATAATTATTAAGAAGAGATTCCTGACTGTTCTTGTTAATCATTTTCATTTTAACCAACCATATATACTGATGCAGTTATGTTCATAGCACTGCACTGTGCCAGATTTAACAAGAATAACACCAAATAAAAAATTAAATATAGTCCTTGCCAAAGAAACCATGTAGGATTTTGCAGTCAATTTTTGGGGAAATGAGCCAGCATAGATAAAGCATTTAAACAACAATGCTTTCTTTACATCTATCAGAAAGGTCCAGTATGACTTTATAAAAAAATAGTCAAGGAAATTATTTGGAAAAGAAACCCCCAATAATGTTTTAGACTTTGAATCCTTTATGATATTTAATATTGGATGGATGAGTACCTGCCTTAGTTAAGTCCTGGAATATGAGATTTATTTTCTAGGTTTAGACATGCTATTATCTTTCTACTTTAATTCTTTTAAAAGTTTTAAAAGGGAAAGTAAATGTAAGTTTTTGAAAAGACAATAATTTATTTATATAAGGAAAAAGCCATCTCTAGTGAGTGATTACAATTAAAAGTTAAAAACTAGCAGATGTATATTTGCCCTCTTATGCACATAAAAATTAAATCCATACTATTTCATCTTCAGTTGTTTCTCCATATATCTTCCCTATTACTATTTATGACAGGATTATTCTCTGAGATATGCCCACTCTGAAACCTACTTAACTTTTTCCTTCCATTTCCTTTACTCCTGCATCCAAATGATTGGTTAAATGCCATTGAGTCGACCACTGTACTATCTTTTCTTAATACCAATTAATTTTTTCTTAATTCCACCTCTCTTAATTTCACCAATTATATTTAAATTTAACTCTCAGCTTGTAGTATTAAACCCTTCTATTTATATTGCATGCTGTGGCCATATTTGCCTCCCTAAAGTTTTCTCTTATTGTCAAAGTGCTATTTTTAAATTTTCAGTGAATTAAATTTGTCTAAAGCATGAGATCCCAAAATGCCATCCCAGAGTCAGCAACATTAAAATCACCTTGAAGCTTGTTAGAAATACAGCTTGTGAAGTCTTATCCAGAAACAACTGATTCAGAAATTCTGAGGATGAAGCCTAGTAATCTGTATTTGAACAAGCCCTCCAGTTTTACATTTTGTTGTGTTGAGACTTTATTTTTAGAGCAGTTTTAGGTTTACAGAAAAAATGAACAGAAAGTACAGAGTTATTATATACTCCAACTCCCCCACACATACATTTTTTTTTCAATTTTTAGCATCTGGCATTAGTGTGGTACATTTGTTAGAGTAGATGAACCAATTAGAACATACTGCATTTTTTCAAAATTTATTTTATTGTGGTAAGTCCCCAACATGAGATATATCCTGTTAAATTTTTAAGCACAAAATAATTTTGTTAACTGTAGGTACAATGTTGCTTAGCTGATTTTTAGAATTTATTCATTTTGCATGACTTTCTGTATGTTTATTAACAACTCCTAACTCTCCATTTCTTCTACTCCCTGCTACTGGCAACCACTCTTCGTTCCACTCTGATTTTATGAGTTTGACTATTTTAAATATCTCCTGTAAGTGAAATCATGCAGAATCTGTTTTCATATTCCTGGCTTATTTTCCTTAGCATAATGTTCACAGAATTTATACATGTTGTCACATATTACAGAATTTTCTAGTTTTGAAGGTTGAATAATATTCCATGCATGTGTGTATATTCCATGTGTACACACATGCATGGAATATTCTAATGTATATGTCTGTATGTGTATACACACACACACACTCTCTCACACACACACACACACACACACACATATATTTTCTCAACCGTCCATGGACATTTAGGTTCTTACTGCATCTGGACTATCATGATTAGTGCTGCAGTGAACATGAGAGTACTAATGCTTCTTCAACATTCTGATTTCAGTTCTTTTAGAGAAATAACTAAAAATTAGATTGCTAAATCATACCGCACTTATATTTTTTTTCTTCAAAAACTTATGCATATTTATTGTTCCATCTTCTAAACATGATTTTTCTTGATTGCCTTTTACTGTAAATCATTACTTATGAATGATAATCATATTTGTAGTGTAGTGTGAAGAAACATTTTTCATGCATTTGAATTAGAAATAGCAGAATATATCAAGACAATAGAGTAGACCAAACTATTTTCTCCCACATAAGAAGTAATGAAATTTTATACTGGAGAGCTTAACCTTACGATGAAACCAGTAACACATTTGTGTTCTTTGAGTTCAGTTATAACAAATGGACTAAATTAGTGAACTATCAAAGTCACTAATCATCAGAGAAATGCAAATCAAAACCACAATGAGATATTGTCTCAACCTGTCAGGATAGCTGTCATCAAAAAGACAAAAAATACTGGTGAAGATGTGGGGATGTCGCCACCATTGTAGAAGGGTGGTAGTTTGTTACATATGTATACATGTGCCATGTTGGTGTGCTGCACCCATTAACTCGTCATTTACATTAGGTATATCTCCTAATGCTATCCCTCCCCCTCCCCCCTCCCCACAATAGGACCCAGTGTGTAATGTTCCCCTTTCTGTGTCCAAGTGATCTCATTGTTCAATTCCCACCTACCAGTGAGAACATGTGGTATTTGCTTTTCTGTTCTTGTGATAGTTTGCTGAGAATGATGGTTTCCAGCTGCATCCATGTCTCTACAAAGGACAGGAACTCATTCTTTTTTATGGCTGCATAGTGTTGATGGTGTATATGTGCCACATTTTCTTAATCCAGTCTGTCACTGATGGACATTTGGGTTGATTCCAAGTCTTTGCTATTGTGAATAGTGCCACAATAAACATACATGTGCATGTGTCTTTATAGCAGCATGACTTATAATCCTTTGGGTATATCCCCAGTAATGGAATGGCTGGGTCAAATGGTATTTCTAGTTCTAGATCCTTGAGGAATCTCCACACTGTTTTCCACAATGGTTGAACTAGTTTACAGTCCCACCAACAGTGTGAAAGTGTTCCTATTTCTCCACATCCTCTCCAGCACCTGTTTTTTCCTGACTTTTTAATGATTGCCATTCTAACTGGTGTGAGATGGTATCTCATTGTGGTTTTGATTTGCATTTCTCTGATGGCGAGTGATGAGCATTTTTTCATGTGTCTGGTGGCTGTATGAATGTCTTCTTTTGAGAAATGTCTGTTCATATCCTTTGCCCACTTTTTGATGGGGTTGTTTGTTTTTTTTCTTGTAAATTTGATTGAGTTATTTATAGGTTCTGGATATTAGCCCTTTGTCAGATGAGTAGTTTGCAAAAATGTTCTCCCATTCTGTAGGTTGCCTGTTCACTCTGATGGTAGTTTATATTTTCATTTTCTTTTTGAGGAATGACCATAATGTGTTCCATAGCAGCTGCATGACTTTGAGCATCTTTTCATAAACCTGTTGGCCATTTGTATTTGGAGAAATGTCTGTTAAAAGCCTTTAACCCATTTTAAAAAGTGTGTGATTAGCTTTTTTTTCGCTGTTGAGTTATAGGAGTTCCTTATATGTTTTGGAAATTAAACCTTTATCAGATAAATTGTTTGAAAATAGTTTTTCCTATTCTTTAGGTTGCCTTCTCACTCTGTTGATAATTTCCTCTGCAATGCAGAAGCTTTTAGTTTAATGATGTCCCAACTGTTTATTTTGCTTTTGTTGCCTGCGCTTTTGGTTTCATGTGCATAAAATCATTGCTAATATTAATGTCATAATGCTTTTTCGCTGTGTTTTTTTCTTGTAGATTTATAATTTGAGGTTTTACGCTTAAGTCTTTAATTCATTTTTAGTTGATGTTTTTGTCTGTGATGTAAGTTAAGGGTCCAAATTCATTCTTTTGCATTTGTGTATCCAGTTTTCCCAACATCATTTGTTAAAGAGACTATTCTGTCCCTATTGTGTATCCTATATGGTTTTAATTAACATAGCCCTCTAATATATTTTGAAATCAGGAAGTGTGATGCCTCCAGTTTCATTATTTTTTCTCTAGAGTGGTTTGACTTTCTGGTGTTTTATTGTGGCTCCATATAAACTTTGGATTTTTTTTTCTATTTCTGTGAAGAATATCATTAAGATTTTAATAGAGATGGCATAGAATCTGTAGATAGCTTTGGGTAGTATGACCGTTTTAACAACATTAAGTCTGCCAATCCATGAATGTGTAATATCTCTTTATTTGTTTGTGTCTCTTTCAATTTCTTTAATCAGTGTTTTATAGATTTCAACGTACAAGTCTTCCACCTACTTACTTTATTCATAATTATCTTGTTCTTTTTGATGCTATTGTAAATGTGGTTCTTTTCCTAATTTCCATTTCAGATAATTCATTGTTAGTGTGTAGAAATGCAACTAATTTTTACTCATTGATTTTATATCCTGCAACTTTACTGAATTTGTTTATTAGTTTTACTAGGTTTTTTCTGGAGTTTTTGGAGTTTTCTGTGTAGAAGGTAGAAGATTATGCCGTTTGTAAACAGGGAGAATTTTCTTCTTCCTTTCCCATCTGGATGACTTTTACTTCTTGATCTTGCCTAATTTCTCTGGTTAGAACTTCCACTACTAGATTGACAAATGGTGAGATTGGGCATCCTGCCTATTTCCTGTTCTTAGAGGAAAAGATTTAAGATTTTCCTGTTGAGTATAATGTTAGCTGTGGGCTTGCTCTATATGAATTTTTCTGTTGAAGTCATTTATTTCTATTCCTAGTTCTTGACAGGTTTTTGTTTTTTGGTCATAAAAAGATGTCAAATTTTGTTAAGAGATTTTTATGTACCTATTGAAATGATCTTGTGGCTTTTATTCTTTATTCTGTTAAAGTGATATATCCCATTATTTTATTTTTATGTAGTGAATCATCCTTGCATTCCAAAGTTAAATCTCACTTGGCTATGGTGTATGATCCTTTTAATGTGCTGGTGGGTTTAGTTTGCTAGTATGATATTGGAGGATTTTGGAATCCATATTTATCATGAATTTTGGACTGTAATTTTCTTTTCTTCTGATACCTTTGACTAGCTTTTGTATCAGGATAATACTCACCTCAAAAAATGAATTTGGAAGTGTTCACTCCACTTCAAGTTTTTGGAAGATTTTGATAATATTTGGTGTTAATTCTTATCTACGTGTATATTAGAATTCACCAGTAAAGTCACCAGGTTCTGGAACTTTCCTTGTTGGGAGGTTTGGATTACTAATTCAATCTCTTTGCTGATTATAAGTCTGTTGAAAATTTATATATTTTTTTCATGGTTTAATCTTAGTAGGTTGAATGTTTCTAGGAATGTATGCAGTGATTTTTTTTTCTAGGCTATGCAATTTGCTGGCATATAATCATTCATGGTAGTCTCTTATTGCCATTTTTATGTCTATGGGTTCAGTTTTATTCTCTTCTTTTCATTTCTGATTTATTTGAATGTTCTCTCATTTTTTTAATTTAGCAAAGATATTATCAGTTTTATTTCTTTTCATAAAACCACCTCTTAATTTTGTTAATTTTTTTCAGTTGTTTTTCTATGGTCTATTTCATTTATTTATTCTCTAATATTTATTATTTCCTTCTTTCTGCTAATTTTGGGTTTAATTTCTTTTACTAGTTTTGTGAGGTATAAAGTTTGGCTATTGATTTGAGATTTCTTTTCTTTTTATTTTATTATTTATTTATTTATTTATTTATATATTTATTTATTTATTTATTTATTTATTTTGCAGTGAGAGAAACTGAGATATTTATTTCAGGGTGCCGAGCAAGGAGAATTGGGCAGCTAACACTTATGATCTGAACTCCTTAATGGATTATAAGGGAAGGTTTTTAAGGGCAGCGTTACATTTTAGGAAAGTAGAAGTTAGAGGCAAAATCATGAACCAATACAGGGAGATTATACATTGCTTTGGCCTAGAAAGTCAGGATATGTTGAAGCAGGGGCTTACAGGTCAGAGGTAGATTTAGAGATTATTTTTCTTTATTTGCAATTGATTAAGGAAGTAAGGCTTTATATAAAACCTTGGGGTCAGCAGAAAGGAATGTTAAGGTTTGCCCTGTGGGCATGACTCTCTCCAGGCCTCTCAAAATGAAATTGGAACAGTAGTCAGAATTTAGTCCTCAGTTTTTGCTTATCTGAGGTCTTTGTGTCAGTGATCAGAATTTTTCATCCAGTTGGCGGTGGGGGGGGCTCGGGGGAGGTCCTGGTTTCTGAAAAACAGCTCAGGGACATATGTCCAGATGTTATCTTTAGGTTTTTTTTTTTTTTTTTTTTTTTTACTTCAAGTTCTAGGGTACATGTGCACAACATGCAGATTTGTTACCTATGTATACATGTGCCATGTTGGTGTGCTGTACCCACTAACTTGTCATTTGGTATATCTCCTAATGCTATCCCTCCCCTCTCCCCCAACCCCACAACAGGCCCCGTTGTGTGATGTTCCCCACCCTGTGTCCATGTGTTTTCCTTGTTCAATTCCCACCTATGAGTGAGAACATGCAGTGTTTGGTTTTGTATCCTTGCTATAGTTTGCTCAGAATGATGGTTTCCAGCTTCATCCATGTCCCTACAATGGACATGAACTCATTCTTTTTTATGGCTGCATAGTATTCCATGGTGTATATGTGTCATATTTTCTTAATCCAGTCTATCATTGATGGACATTTGGATTGGTTCCAAGTCTTTGCTATTGTGAATAGTGCCACAATAAACATACATGTGCATGTGTCTTTATAGCAGCATGACTTATAATCCTTTGGGTATATCCCCAGTAATGGAATGGCTGGGTCAAATGGTGTTTCTAGTTCTAGATCCTTGAGGAATCTCCACACTGTCATCCACAATGGTTGAACTAGTTTACAGTCCCACCAACAGCGTAAAAGTGTTTTTATTTCTCCACCTCCTCTCCAGCACCTGTTGTTTCCTGATTTTTTAATGATCGCCATTCTAACTGGTGTGAGATAGGATCTCATTGTGGTTTTGATTTGCATTTCTCTGATAGCCAGTGGTGATGAGCATTTTTCCATGTGTCTGGTGGCTGCATAAATGTCTTCTTTAGAGAAGTGTCTGTTCATATCCTTTGCCCACTTTTTGATGGGGTTGTTTGATTTTTTCTTGTAAATTTGTTTGAGTTCTTTGTAGATTCTGGATATTAACTCTTTGTTATATGGGTAGATTGTAAAAATTTTTTCCCATACTGTAGGTTGCCTGTTCACTCTGATGGTAGTTTCTTTTGCTGTGAAGAAGCTCTTTAGTTTAATTTGATCCCATTTGTCAACTTTGGATTTTGTTGCCATTGCTTTTGGTGTTTTAGTCATGAAGTCCTTGCCCATGCCTATGTCGTGAATGGTATTGTTTAGGTTTTCTTCTAGGGTTTTTATGGTTTTAGTTCTAACATTTAATTCTTTAATCCATCTTGTATTAATTTTTATATATGGTGTAAGGAAGGGATCCAGTTTCAGCTTTCTACTTATGGCTAGCCAGTTTTCCCAGGACCATTTATTAAATAGAGAATCCTTTCCCCATTTCTTGTTTTTGTCAGGTTTGTCAAAGATCCGATGGTTGTAGATGTGTGGTATTATTTCTGAGGGCTCTCTTCTGTTCCATTGGTCTATATCTCTGTTTTGGTACCAGTACCATGCTGTTTTGGTTACTATAGCCTTGTAGTATAGTTTGAAGTCAGGTAGCATGATGCCTCCAACTTTGTTCTTTTTACTTAGGATTGTCTTGGCAATGCGGGCTCTGTTTTGGTTCCATATGAACTTTAAAGGAGTTTTTTTCCAATTCTGTGAAGAAAGTCATTGGTAGCTTGATGAGGATGGCATTGAATCTATAAATTACCTTGGGCAGTATGGCCATTTTCACAATATTGATTCTTCCTATCCATGAGCATGGAATGTTCTTCCATTTGTTTATGTCCTCTTTTATTTCGTTGAGCAGTGGTTTGTAATTCTCCTTGAAGAGGTCCTTCACATCCCTTGTAAGTTGGATTTCTAGGTATTGTATTCTCCTTGAAGCAATTGTGAATGGGAGTTCACTCATGATTTGCTTCTCTGTTTGTCTGTTATTGGTATATAGAAATGCTTGTGACTTTTGCACATTGATTTTGTATCCTGAGACTTTGCTGAAGTTGCTTATCTGCTTAAGGAGATTTTGGGCTGAAATGATGGGGTTATCTAAATATACAGTCATGTCATCTGCAAACAGGGACAATTTGACTTCCTCTTTTCCTAATTGAATATCCTTTATTTCTTTCTCTTGCCTGATTGCCCTGGTCAGAACTTCCAACACTATGTTGAATAGGAGTGGTGAGAGAGGACATCCCTGTCTTGTGCCGGTTTTCAAAGGGAATACTTCCAGTTTTTGCCCATTCGGTATGATATTGGCTGTGAGTCTGTCGTAAATAGCTGTTATTGTTTTGAGATACGTCCCATCAATACCTAGTTTATTGAGAGTTTTTAGCGTGAAGGGCTGTTGAATTTTGTCAAAGGCCTTTTCTGCATCTATTGAGATAATCATGTGGTTTTTGTCTTTGGTTCTGTTTATGTGCTGGATTACATTTATTTATTTGCATATATTGAACCAGGCTTGCATCCTAGGGATGAAATCAACTTGATTGTGGTGGATAAGCTTTTTGATGTGCTGTTGGATTCTGTTTGCCAGTATTTTATTGAGGATTTTTGCATCGAAGTTCATCAGGGATATTGGTCTAAAATTCTCTTTTTTGTTGTGTCTCTGCCAGGCTTTGGTATCAGGACGATGCTGGCCTCAAAATGAGTTAGGGAGGATTCCTTCTTTTTCTGTTGATTGGAATAGTTTCAGAAGGAATGGTACGAGCCCCTCTTTGTACCTGTGGTAGAATTCAGCTGTGATTCCGTCTGTTCCTGGACTTTTTTGGTTGGTAGACTATTAATTATTGCCTCAATTTCAGAGCCTGTTATTGGTCTATTCAGGGATTGAACTTCTTCCTGGTTTAGTCTTAGGAGGGTTTATGTGTCCAGGAATTTATCCATTTCTTCTAGATTTTCTAGTTTATTTGTGTAGAGGTGTTTATAGTATTCTCTGATGGTAGTTTGTATTTCTGTGGGGTCGGTGGTGATATCCCCTTTATCATTTTTTATTGCATCTATTTGATTCTTCTCTCTTTTCTTCTTTATTAGTCTTGCTAGCGGTCTATCTATTTTGTTGATCTTTTCAAAAACCAGCTTCTGGATTCATTGATTTTTTGAAGGATTTTTTTGTGTCTCTATCTCCTTCAGTTCTGCTCTGATCTTCGTCATTTCTTGCCTTCGGCTAGCTTTTGAATGTGTTTGCTCTTCCTTCTCTAGTTCTTTTAATTGTGATGTTAGGGTGTCAATTTTAGATCTTTCCTGCTTTCTCTTGTGGACATTTAGTGCTATAAATTTCCCTCTACACACTGCTTTAAATGTGTCCCAGAGATTCTGTTTTTTTGTGTCTTTGTTCTCATTGGTTTCAAAGAACATTTTTATTTCTGCCTTCTTTTCGTTATGTACCCAGTAGTCATTCAGGAGCAGGTTGTTCAGTTTCCATGTAGTTGAGCAGTTTTGAGTGAGTTTCTTAATCCTGAGTTCTAGTTTGATTGCACTGTGGTCTGAGAGACAGTTTGTTATAATTTCTGTTCTTTTACATTTGCTGAGAAGTGCTTTACTTCCAACTATGTGGTCAGTTTTGGAATAAGTGTGATGTGGTGTTGAGAAGAATGTAAATTCTGTTGATTTGGGGTGGAGAGTTCTGTAGATGTCTATTAGGTCCACTTGGTGCAGAGATGAGTTCAATTCCTGGATATCCTTGTTAACTTTGTCTCGTTGATCTGTCCAGTGTTGACAGTGGGGTATTAAAGTCTTCCATTATTATTGTGTGAGAGTCTAAGTCTCTTTGTAGGTCTCTAAGGACTTGTTTTATGAATCTGGGTGCGTCCTGTATTGGGTGCATATGTATTTAGGATAGTTAGCTCTTCTTGTTGAATTGATCCCTTTGCCATTATGTAATGACCTTCTTTGTCTCTTTTGATCTTTGATGGTTTAAAGTCTGTTTTATCAGACTAGGATTGCAACCCCTGCTTTTTTTTGTTGTTTTCCATTTTCTTGGTAGATCTTCCTTCATCCCTTTATTTTGAGCCTATGTGTGTCTCTGCATGTGAGATGGATCTCCTGAATACAGCACACTGATGGGTCTTAACTCTTTATCCAATTTGCCAGTCTGTGTCTTTAATTTGGAGCATTTAACTCATTTACATTTAAGGTTAATATTGTTATGTGTGAATTTGATGCTGTTATTATGATGTTATCTGGTTATTTTGCTCATTAGTTGATTCAGTTTCTTCCTAGCATCAATGGTCTTTACAATTTGGCATGTTTTTGCAGTGGCTGGTACTGGTTGTTCCTTTCCATGTTTAGTGCTTCCTTCAGGAGCTCTTGTAAGGCAGGCCTGGTAGTGACAAAATCTTTCAGCATTTGTTTGTTTGTAAAGAATTTTATTTCTCCTTCACTTATGAAGATTAGTTTGGCTGGATATGAAATTCTGGGTTGAAAATTCTTTTCTTTAAGACTGTTGAATGTTGGCCCCCACTGTCTTCTGGCTTGTAGAGTTTCTGCTGAGAGATCTGCTGTTAGTATGATGGGCTTCCCTTTGTGGGTACCCAACCTTTTCCTCTGACTGCCCTTAATATGTTTTCCTTCATTTCACCTTTGGTGAATCTGACAATTATGTGTCTTGGAGTTGCTCTTCTCGAGGAGTATCTCTGTGGCATTCTCTGTATTTTCCTGAATTTGAATGTTGGCCTGCCTTGCTAGGTTGGGGAAGTTCTCCTGGATAATATCCTGCAGCGTATTTTCCAACTTGGTTCCATTCTACCCGTCACTTTCACGTACACCAATCAGACGTAGATTTGGTCTTTTCACATAGTCCCATATTTCTTGGAGGCTTTGTTCATTTCTTTTTACTCTTTTTTCTCTGAACTTCTCTTCTTGCTTCATTTCATTCATTTGATCTTCAATCATTGATACCCTTTCTTCCAGTTGATCGAATCAGCTACTGAAACTTGTTCAGGTGTCACGTAGTTCTCGTGCCATGGTTTTCAGCTCCATCAGGTCATTTAAGGTCTTCTCTGTGCTGTTTATTCTAGTTAGCCATTTGTCTAATCTTTTTTCAATCGGTTCGAACATTGTCCTTTAGCTCGAAGTTTGTTATTACCAATCTTTGAAGCCTTCTCTCAACTCGTCAAAGTCATTCTCCATCCAGCTTTGTTTCGTTGCTGGCAAGGAGCTGCAATCCTTTGGAGGAGAAGCAGCACTCTGATTTTTAGAATTTTCAGCTTTTCTGCTCTGGTTTCTCCCTATCTTTGTGGTTTTATCTACCTTTGGTCTTTAATGATGGTGACGTACAGATGGGGTTTTGGTGTGGATGTCTTTTCTGTTTGTTAGTTTTCCTTCTAACAGTTAGGACCCTCAGCTCCAGGGCTGTTGGAGTTTGCTGTAGGTCCACTCCAGACCCTATTTGCCTGGGTGTCACTACTAGAGGCTGCAGAACTGCAAATATTGCAGAACGGAAAATGTTGCTGCCTGATCTTTTCTCTGGAAGCTTCGTCTCAGAGGAGCACCTGGCTATATAAGGTGTCAGTTGGCCCATACTGGGAGTTGTCTCCCAGTTAGGCTACTTGGGGGTCAGGGACCCATTTGAGGAGGCAGTCTGTCCATTCTCAGATCTCAAACTCCATGCTGAGAGAACCACTTCTCTCTTCAAAGCTGTCAGACAGGGATGTTTAAGTGCGCAGAAGTTTCTGCTGTCTTTTCTTCAGCTATGCCCTGCCCCCAGAGGTGGAGTCTACAGAGTCAGGCAGGCCTCCTTGAGCTGTGGTGGGCTCCACCTAGTTCGAGCTTCCCAGCCACTTTGTTTCCCTACTCAAGCCTCAGCAATGGCAGACACCCCTCCCCCAGCCTCGCTGTTGCCTTGCAGTTCAAATTCAGACTGCTGTGCTACCATGAGCGAGGCTCCGTGGGCATGGAACCCTCCCAGCCAGGCACGGGATATAATCTCCTGGTGTGCCGTTTGCTAAGACTGTTGGAAAAGTGCAGTATTAGGGTAGGAGTGTCCCGATTTTCCAGGTACCGTCTGTCATGGCTTCCCTTGGCTAGGAAAGGGAATCCCCTGACCCCTTATGCTTCCTGGGTGAGGCAATGCCCTTCCCTGCTTCGATTTACACTCCGTGGGCTGCACCCACTGTCCAACAAGCCCCAGTAAGATGAACCCGGTACCTCAGTTGGAAATGCAGAAATCACCCATCTTCTGCATTGCTCACACTGGGAGCTGTAGACTGGAGCTGTTCCTATTTGGCCATCTTGGAAACTCCTTCCTGTTTTCTTTTTAAACGTAGGCATTTACTGCTATAATCTTACCTCTTACTACTGCTTTTGCTGAATCCCAAAAGTTAGGGTATCATGTATTTTTGTTTTCATTTGTCTCAACATTTTATTTATTTATTTATTTTTATTTCTTCTTTGACCCATGGCTGATCAAATGAGTTGTTTAATTTCCACATACTTGTGAAGTTTCTAGTTTTCCTTCTGCTATGGATTTCTAGTTCTGCTCCTTTTGTGGTCACAAAAGATATTTGGTATGGTTTCAATCTTATTTCTTGTGACTTGCTGTGTGACCTAACCTGTGATTTATCTTGCAAAGTGTACCATGTCTGCTTAAGAAGAATGTATATTCTCTTACTTCTTTGTGGATGATCTGTATAGGTCTGTCACATCCATTTGATCTCTAGTGTTATTCATAGCCACTATTCCTTTGTTGATTTTCTGTCTGGTTGTTCTGTTCATTATTTGAAAGCTTTTATTAATACTATTGTTGTATTACTGTCTACTTATCCCTTCTATGCTGTAAATGTTTGCTTTATGTATTTAAATGCTTTAATGTTAGGTACATATATATTTGTAATTATTATATATTCCTTGTGTATTTACACTTTTGTCATTATATGTTAGTAATGTCCTTCTTTGTCTCTTGTGACAGCTTTTTACATAAAATCTATTTTTACTGATACAAGTATTGCCACCTTTGCTTTTTTGGGTATTATTTGCTTATAATATTTTTTCTTTATCCTTCCACTTTCAGCTTATATGAATCATTAAGTATAAAGTGAGTTTCTTACACATATAGTTGTATCTTGTTTTTTGTTTCATTCGGTCACTCTATGTATGCTGCAAAATCCGCTGATGGTTTCATGGGGATTTCCTTGTACATTTTCCTATCATTGTATTTTAAGCGTATGTTGTATATTCTGGATGTAAGTACTTTGTCAGATATGTAACTCATAAACATTTTAACCTGGTCTGTGATCGTCTTTCCATGCTTTTAACAGTCTCTTTCACGAAGTATTTTTAATAGTTTTAATGAAATCCAACTTATCAATTATATCAATATATCTAAAAACTTATCACCAAACCCCAAATGTAAGATTTTCTTATATTTACCTTTGAAGAGGTTAAAACTTTGTGCTTTATATTTAGGTCTATGATCCATTTTGAGTCAATTCCTTAAAAATGTGTAAGGCCTGTGTTACATTCAGTATTTTGTGTGTGGATATGCATTTGTTTCAGGATCATATGTTGAAAAATCTTTCCTCAGTTTAAGGATAGTTGTCTGTTTACAGTTGGGCACATTATGATTCACTTTGTCTGGGCATGGCCCAAGATTTCTCATTTCTATAAGGTTCTTAGTTAATGCTGCTACTTAATTAACTGTGACTAGCAGGACTCTAGTATATGGTAAGCTTCATAAAAGAAGAGGCTGTATCTTACTTGTGTTTGCCCTTAAGCCTAGAGATATTTTGCTTACTTTTATTTATCACATGTATCTATCTCTCTAACTTTCTAAAAGTTATTCAACGCTATTCATAGAGAAATATTAGATATTTTAAAATAAGTTAAATTAAAAGAAACACGGAAATTAGGGCAAAAGGAAAAAGTAAGATTAAGGAATTTGTTAAATTTAGTTTTCTACTAGAGGTGAACCTACATTGTGGCTCTGAACATTGATGTCCTTATGTCCTGGGCACAGCCCTGGTTTATGCCCACTGCATCAGTGTAATTATTGATGACAACGTTTACTAGTCTAGATTAAATGGAAGAAGTGGATACCCTACTGTTAGCCCTTGTAAACAGCTCTTAGCCTGGAAAAACGATGCCTTACATTGATTACTGAGCAGCGTAATGTATGAATGGAAAGAGTCTTTAAGCAAATGCCCAGATATTGGAAAGAAAAGATAAGGATTCCATGATATTCTTAAAACAATTATTAATTTTACCACTGTGAATATTGATGGCACATTAGACCTTAAAACTATAGTTATTTTACATATATATTGGCAATGAATGTTTTTAAAAATATTATATATCAATAAAATATCTTGATTTTTAAAACTATAAATTATTTTATGATATACATTTTATGATATTTATATATATGTTCTTATCTTTAGGATTATTGAGAATTAATATTTTAGAAAATATCTAGATGCAAATCTATATGTATAGGATGACTATTAATCTTATATTCCCTAAAGGGGCCCACAGAAATAATGAGGGGCTTTCTCTTAGATGGATGACTTTTCATTTTGCAATTAAAAAGGGTGAGAAGGCCCTTCATCAAACTTTTATTTAGGGCAAAATGGGTGTCATGAAAGAACTTAAGGTCATTACTAATTAATAATATAAAGTAACAAAGCAGAAAAAAATAACCTTTCATTGATTTTCTGTAGGTTTCAAGCAGCTTCATTGATTAGATCTTGATGGTAATAAGAATTCTAAGAAATACATAAGAATTTAGAATATGTTCAGATATTTATACTTCTTATTTTTATATGCATAATTGTATTTGACATTATATAAATTTAATTTCTTATTTTAGAAATCAGACTATTTGCAACAAAAAAACTTAAAATATGCAATTATTAAATTTCTGCTGATGGCAAAGCCCATAAAAAGTCTTGTTTGCTTAAGAGAAATTTACCTAATAAAATAATTTAATTGCAGATATTGTTCTTGCTCTAGAATAAATAACATCTTCCTAAACATCTTACTAAAAGATCCTTCTCAAATTTGCTGGACTGTGTTGGATGCCTCTGTAGTGGACTTCCTTCACACCCGTCTTTCTTTTAAATTTAAATAAAATTTCAATTTAAATAAAATGACCATATTCTATTTAAATTACTTGTTTAACTGTGTGCCTTCCTCACCAGACTATTCATTCTATGAGAATAGGGGATGTGTCTTTCTTGTCTTTTTGATACCTAACCCCTAGCATGGTACTCTGCATATAACAGAGGCTCAGTAAATAAATGTATATAAAGCAAAAGTTGATAAAGTTTTAGACATTTTGTATAGTAAAAGCATAATCCAAACTATAGTTAAATTATTGTGATACAGAAAGTGGTAGCTGACAGCAAAATTATTTACCATCTAATCTGAATTTACAAAAATTATTAAAATAATGATTCATTTCTACAAAATCGTGATTCCAAATGTGATATTGCTTTAGTCTATGTAACTATATTCTCCTTTGTTCCTTGCAATTTTTCAACATTTTCTGTTCCTTCCGTTCGTTGTTCATCCTCTTTCTTCAAGTCTCAATTTAAAGGTCATGTCTTCAGGGCAACCATTCCTGACTACAGTATTTTTGTGTGTTTCAATATTGTATTTATTTCCTTTATGGGTGTTATCACAAAATTCCGTTTTCTTGTTTATTGGTTTATTATATATTTTCCTTCTATTAAATTCCATGTGAGCAGAGACATTGCCAATTTTTACCATTGTATTCTTAACTCCTGGGAGATTGCCCAACAATTTAATGACAGAATTAATGGATGGATGGGTGGACAAATGGATGGATAGATATGCAAATTCAGAGATGTGACAAGAAGTTCAGCAAAACACATGTTCATGAAAACATAGAAAAAATAAATAAAATAATATAAAGCTATTCTGTTTCCCACAAAATACTTCCTGATATATTTTTATGCTTGGATACACAATCTACTGCTTGAGTCTAAAATTTATCAAATTCATATCTTGGTAATCTAGGATCATACATTGTTGTTAAGCTATATGTTTCTTAAGATCTACCTCTAATTTGCCTATAGTTTAGGCAATGA
Source organism: Theropithecus gelada (assembly GCF_003255815.1). Lineage (NCBI taxonomy): Eukaryota > Metazoa > Chordata > Mammalia > Primates > Cercopithecidae > Theropithecus > Theropithecus gelada. The sequence goes on from NC_037689.1 coordinate 55,732,845, forward strand.
GGTTTTGGTGCCTTAAAAGCCTACTCTTCCTATAAAAGGGAATTTATCATTTTAAATTGTACTTTGTTAGAAATCACTTAAAATAATTAAACACAGTTTTTTTAGTCAGTTTCAAGATATAGGACATATTATTTGTACATATGTAAGAATTTTTAATTTGGCATAATAACTTAAGACTTATTCTTTAAAGTGAGTATTAAGTATGCATGGGAGGAGCTTTAACCTAGAGGTATGGTAAAAATATATCAGAGCAATTATATAGATTATCTTAAGATGACAGAGATTTCAAGGTAATTCTTTGCCCAACGTATCCAGACATTACTACATTCTGTTCTTCCTTGTGTAGGTCAGTCTGGCTGTTGAAAATGCTTTATACTTGATGAATCTTATCAAGTTCACCTTTGTGGCATTTTCTCCAGCTTTTAAATAATTTTTTCTATAATATGATAAAATGAGAGTAATAAGAATAATGCACATTTGACCATCTTGAACAAAAAGTGTGGGAATACAGCCTTTACATAATAGAAAAAGAAGGAGAGAATAAGATAGGCTCAAATCTCCATATCAAGGAAAATCTGTGTAGCGAAGAAATGACCTCATTTCCCTCAAGAGTTAGTGTTTGCTTCCTTCCTTCCTTCCTTCCTTCCTTCCTTCCTTCCTTCCTTCCTTCCTTCCTTCCTTCCTTCCTTCCTTCNGCTTCCTTCCTTCCTTCCTTCCTTCCTTCCTTCCTTCCTTCCTTCCTTCCTTCCTTCTTTCTGTCCTTCCTTCGCTCGCTTGCTTGCTTGCTTGCTTTCTTTCTTTCTTTCTTTCTTTCTTTCTTTCTTTCTTTCTTTCTTTCTTTCTCTCTCTCTCTCTCTCTTCTTTCTTTCTTTCTTTCTTTCTTTTTCTTTATTCCTTTCTCTCCTATCTCTCTCTCTCTCTTTCCTCCTTCCTCCTCCTTTCTTTGCCTTTTTCTTCCTTCCTTCCTTTCTTCCTCCTACCTCTTCCTTCTCTGCCTCTTCCTTCTCTTACTCCTTTCTTCTGTCTTCCTAAAAAGAATAGTTTTTGACACAATACCCTGAATTTCTCTAGGGAAATACAGTACATTCATGTTTTAAATGTATACCTTATTGGATCATTGATGCCAAGGACAAGTCAAGTCTACATCATAAAATTGGTAATCTTGTAGAGATCAAATTAATTGAAGTTGCTTTTTATAAAACTTTTTAAAATTTCAGCTTTTATTTTAGATTGAGGGAGTACATGTGCAGGTTGTGCTACATGGGTATATTGTGCAATGCTGAGGTTTGGGGTATGGATTCCATCATGCAGGTAGTGAGCATAGTACCTGATAAATAGTTTTATCACACATGCCCCACTCCCATCCTCCCCCCTCTAGTAGTCCACGTTGTCAATTGTTTCCATGTTTATGTCCATGTATGCTCAATGTTTAGCTCCCACTCACAAGTGAGAACCCACAGTACTTGGTTAACTGATCCTCTGTTAATTTGATTAGGATTACAGCCTCCAGCTTCATCCATGTTGCTGCAAAGGACAGAATTTTGTCATTTTGTTTTCCGGTTGCACAATACTCCATGGTATGTATGTACCACATTTTCTTTATCCAGTCCACCATTCATAGGTACCTAGGTTGATTCCACGTCTTTGCTATTGTGAATGGTGCTGCAATCAACCTATAAGTGCACATGTCTTTTTGGCAGAATGATTTATTTTCTGTTTGGTATATATCCAGTAATGAGATTGCAGGGTCAAATGGTAGCTCTGTTTTAGGTTCTTTGAGAAGTCTCCAAACTGCTTTCCACAGTGTCTGAACTAATTTACATTCACATTCCCACCAACAGTGTATGTGTTCCCTTTTCTCCACAGCCTCACCAGCATCTGTTGTTTTTTTGACTTTTTAATAATCACCAGTCTGACTGGTGTGAGATGATATCTCACTGTAGTTCAGATTTGCATTTCTCTAATGATAGTGATAGTGAGCATTTTTTCATGTTTTTTCATATGTTTTTTGGCTTCTTACATGTCTTTTGACAAGTGTCTGTTCATTTTGTCTGCCCATTTTTTAATGGTGGTATTTGCTCCTTGCTTGTCAATTTAAGTTCCTTACAGATTCCAGATACAAGATTTTTGTCAGGTGCATAGTTTATGAACGTTTTTTTCCATTCTGTAGGTTGTGTTTACTCTGTTGATAGTTTCTTTTGCTATGCAGATGTTCTTTAGTTAATTAGATCCTGTGTGTCAAATTTTGTTTTTGTTCCAATTGCTTTAAGGGATTTAGCCAAAAATTATTTGCCAAGGCCAATGCCAGTAAGGGTATTTCCTAGGTTTTCTTCTAGGATTCTTAGAGTTTGAAGTCATACATTTAAATCCATCTTGAGTTTATTTTTGTATATGTTGAAAGGTAAGTGTTCACTTTCATTTTTCTGAGTGAGGCCAGCCAGTTATCCCAGGGCCATTTACTGAATAGGAGCTAGTTTTCCTATTGCACCGCTTATTTAATAGGGGGTCCTGTTTCTATTGGTTGGCCTTGTTGAAGATCAGATGGTTGTAGGTGTGTGGCTTTATTTCTGAGATTTCTGTTCTGTTCCATTGGCCTATGTGTCCATTTTTGTACCAGGACTATACTGTTGTGATTACTGTAGCCTTATAGTATAGCTTGAAGTTGAATAGTTTGATGTCTCCAGTTTTGTTCCTTTTTCTTAGGATTGCTTTGGCTATTGGGCCTCTTTTTTGGTTCCATGTGAATTTTAGAATAGTTTTTCTAATTATTTGAAGAAGATACTGGTAATTTGATAGGAATACTGTTGAATCTCTAAGTTGCTTTGGGGAGTACAGCTATTGTTTTTGAGAAATTGCTGATATATCTAAGATTTAGGAAACATGGGACTAAAACTCAAAAATTATTTCATTGCTTAAAACTTGAATGTATAATAATAAATAGTTTTTTTTTTTTTAATTTTGGTCAGGCTTTAGTTTTCTTATTTTATTTTATTTTATTTTATTTTTGAGACGGAGTCTCTCTCTGTCACCCAGGCTGGAGTGCAACAGCGCAATCTCGGCTCACTGCAAGCTCCGCCTCCCAAGCTCCCGCCATTATCCTGCCTCAGCCTCCCGAGAAGCTGGGACTACAGGCATGCACCAACATGCCCGGCTAATTTTTTTTTCTTTTGTGTTTTTTGTAGAGACGGGGTTTCACCATGTTAGCCAGGATGGTCTCGAGCTCGTGACCCCGTGATCTGCCCGCCTCGGCCTCCCAAAGTGCTGGGATTACAGGCTTGAGCCACCGCGCCCGGCCTAGTTTTCTTATTTTTAAACAGATATTTTGAAGTATAATGTGACATTCAGCCTCAAAAACGTCTTGCTAAGTTGAAGAATCCAGATCCAAAAGACTACATATTGTATGATTCTGTTTGTACGGCATTTCTAGAAAAGGTAAATTTATAGAGACGGCAAGCAGATCAATGTTTGCCTGCAGCTGGGGATGGGAATGTGGAATTATCACAAATGGATACAAGAGAGCATTTTGTGGTGATTCAAATGATCTAAAGCTGGGTTATGATGATGATTTCACATCTAAAAATCATTGAATTGTACATTTACAAGGGGTGAAGTTTATGGCATGTAAAGTGTCATCATTTTAACAATATTGATTTTTCCAGTTCATGCGTATGGGAATAATTTTTCATTTATTTGTATCATCTCTGATTTCCTTCAGCAGTGCTTTGTAGTTCTTCTTATAGAGATCTTTCACCTCCTTGGTTAGTTGTATTGCCAGGTATTTTATTTTCTTTGTGGCCACTTAAAATGGGCTTTTGTTCTTAACTTACCTCTTAGTCTGGGCATTATTGGTGTATAGAAATGCTACTGACTTTTGTATAATGGCTTTGTATCTTGAAACTTTACTAAAATTATTAGTTCTAGAAGCCTTTTGGCAAAGTCTTTAGGATTTTCTACGTGTAGGATTACATCATCAGCAAAGAGAGATGGTTTGATTTCTTCTTTTCCTATGTAGATGCCTTTTATTTATCTCCCTTGCCTAATTGTTCTGGCCATGGCTTCCAGTACTAGGTTAAATAAGAGTGGGCGTCCTTGCCTTGTTCCAGTTATCAAGGGTAATGGTTCTGTCTTTTGCCCATTCAGTATGTTGGTTATAGATTTTTCATAGATGGTTCTTATTGTTTTGAGGTATTTTCCTCTCATGCTTATTTTGTTGAGGGTTTTTATCATGAAGGGATTTTAAAATTTATCAAAAATTTTTTTCTTTATGGTTTTGCCTTCAATTCTGTTTATGGGGTGAATCACATTTATTCATTTATGTGTGTTGAACCAACCTTGCGTCCCAGGAATAAAGCCTGCTTCATTGTTGTGTATTAACTTTTGGATGTGCTGATGGATTCAGTCTGCTAGTAATTTGTCGAGGAATTTTTCATCTATGTTCATCAGGGATACTGGCCTGAAGTTTTATTTTTTTGTTATCATCGTTGTTGTGTCTCTGTCAGATTTTGGTATCTGGCTGATGATACCAGATACCAGATCCCTTACTCATTGTATGAGTAAGGGAAAAGCCCCTCTTCTTGATATTTTGGAATACATTGAGTAAAATTGGTGATACCTGTTATTCTTTGTATGTCTAGTAGAATTGGCTGTGAATCCATTTAGTCCAGGGTATTTTTGGTTGGTAGGTTTTTTATTGCTTACTCAATTTGAGAGCTCAGGATTGGTCTATTCGCAGTTTCAATCCCTTCCTGATTCAATTATGGGAGCTGTTTCTGTTTCCAGGAATTTGTCCAAATCTTCTAGATTTTCTAAGTTGTGTGCATAAAATTGTTCAAAATATTCTCTGAGGATCTTTTGTATTTCTATGAAATCAGTTGTAATGTGATCTTTGTCATTTCTGATTGTACCTATTTGGATCTTCTCTTTTTTATTTTTTCCTTGTTAATCTAGCTAGTGTTCTGATCATCTTGTTTATTTTTTCAAAGTGTCAACTCTTGGTTTTATTGATCTTTTGTATGGCTTTTTGCATTTCAGATTTGTTCAACTCTTCTCCAGTTTTGTTTTTTTCTTCTATTAGTTTTGGGGTTGACTCATTATTTTCTAGTTCCTTTGGATGCAAAGTTAGATTGTTAATTTGAGATCTTTCCAACTTCTTGATGAAGGTGTTTAGCACTATAAACTTTCTTATTAACACTATTTTAGGTGCATTCTGGAGATTTTAATAAGTTGTGTCTCTATTTTCATTAATTTCAATGAATATTTTGATTTTTACCTTAATTTTAATGTTCACCCAGGAGCTATTTAGAAACAAGTTGTTTAATTTCCATGTATTTTGTGTAATTTTGAGATGTCATCTTGATATTTATTTCTATTTTTATTTCATTGTGGTCTGAGAGAATGCTTGTTATAATTTAAATTTTTAAAAATTTATTGATACTTGCTTTATGATCAAGCATATGGTCAATCTTAGAATATGTTCCAGGTACAGATGAGGAGAATGTATAATCTGTAGTTGTTGCCTAGAGTGTTTTGTAGAGGTCTATTAGGTTCAATTGGTCAAGTGTCAAGTTTACATCCAGAATTTCTTTGCTAGTTTTCTGCCTCAGTGATCTGTCTGACACTGTCAGTGGGGTGTTGAAATGTCCCACTGTTATATATGGCTGTCCAAGTCTTTTCATAGGCCATGAATAACATGTTTTATAAATCTAATTACTTCAATATTGGGTACATATATATATATAGGATACTTAAGTCTTCTTGTTGGATTATACCCTTTATTATTATATAATGCCCTTCCTTTTCCTTCTTATTTTTATTGGTTTGACCCTTTTCCCACTTAGAAAAAAAAAAGTGCAGCTTGCTGCCAGTGCTCATTTAATTTTATATAAAGACACTCTTTGAGGCTGAAGCAAATCTGACTGATTTTCAGTATGAAAATAAAATATAAAAACTGTTCTTGGAGTTGTTTCTAAACAGATCTAACATCACAGTCGTTTGAATCATCAGAATTGTCTATTTTGGAAAAATCAGATTCATGAAATGAATCTTTGGCCAACAACTCTTTGAGAACAATGTTAACATCATGCGTAGAAATGCTGTGTTTTCTAGGATTTCACATTTTCAGTGATTGATAATTACTATATTTCGTAAATAGAAATACCACTACTAAAAACAGAATGCTATAAATAGAATTCTGTCTTTTGTTTCTAAAGTCAATATGCTAGAGTGATGTGAAAATAATAATAAAATTAAGATATTTTGTGGAAAAATTACTACTCTCTTTCTCTCTACTAAAATGTAAACTCCATTGAGGCAAAGCTTTCTCTCATGTTTGTTCATTGCTGAACTTGAGCAACTATAACACTGTCAGATGTTGAATACACATTTATTGAATGACTGAATTAGTATTAGGGGACTTATATCATATACAGATTCTTCGTTTTACATCTTGGGGGCTTCTGTTTTCTAATAATTTAAATCCTAATCATTATATCATGCTGCTTCTACTACCCATAAATATACCTGCTTACTTGCTTCTTTCTCAAGTAAAATAAAACTCACAAGTTTTATTAAAGTTAACTAAGATGTCTATATTTTAATAAAGCATAGGTATTAAATTGAGCATACCAGGAAAGTGATATTATAAAGTTACAATATTTATGCAGATATATATTTTAAAATAAGAATCTTTAGAAACTGAAAATTAGAGTGTAATAAATCAATTTATGTGCTTGCAGTAGCAAATAGATGTCACCTATAACTATATTAAGGAAATTTAATACATGTGAACATTACCAGTAGTTTCGTGTATGGTGCAGTTTAGTAAAATTCTATCATAGATTAAGTATTTTATAATTATACAAATTATTAAAAGTTATTTAGTTTACTACACATCTTTTTTTTTGGTTTTCTTTTTTACTTATCATCTTTTTCCACGACAGATGGTTCTCATCAAGCTATGAATTACAATAAACTGTCTTTTGATTACCGGGATAGCCACATTACCCATTACCCAGGCTTAACCAACTATTTTCATGAATATTACTGCCAAGAGAGATAAAGTTCCAATTATACAGTTTTAGATTGTTGAATATACCAATCTGGCTTTACACAGTTCTATGTACTAATAAACTACCTTCTTTGTAAAAATTAGCCTTCATTGATTTTCTTTTTTTAATTTTTAATTTTTGTGGGTCATAATAGGTGTATATATTTATGGGGTACATGAGCTGTTTTAATACAGGTATGCAATGCATAAAAATTACATCATGGAAAATGGGATATCCAAACCCTTAGGCATTTTTCTTTGTGTTATGAAAAATCCAATTACACTATTTTAGTTATGTTTAAATGTACAATAAAATTGTAATTAACTATTGTCACCTTCTTGTGCTATCTAATACTAGGGCTTATTAGTTCTTTTTAAATACTTTTTTGTACTCATTAACAATTGCCACGTCTCTCACCCACACACCCATTACCCATCCCAGCCTCTAGTAACATAACCCGCCTTCTACTCTCTATCTCCATGAGCTCAAAGATTTTGAATTTTAGATCACATAAAACTGCTCTTATCGTAAGTAGAAAGACTAAATAATCAACCAATGAAAAATAATGACCATAACAACTTTTCATGACACAGTACAATAGGATACAAACAGAAACAATAAAAAGTTAAGAAGCAGAGGGACAAAGTTAAGACATGGATTTTTTATTAGGTTTCTTTTTGCTTTTTTGTTTGTTTATGCAAATACCATAAAGTTGTTATCAGGTTAAATATTACCCACTTCACTACCCTTTTCAGTCTCAGAAACCATCCTTCTACTCTATCTCCATGAGATTAATTGTGTTGATTTTTAGATCTCACATGTGAGTGAAAACATGTAAAGTTTGTATTTCTGTGCCTAGCTTGTTTTATTTAATGTTCTATAGTTCCATCCCTGTTGTTGCAAATGACAGTACTACATTGTATATATGTACCATGTTTTCTTTATGCATTTGTCTGTTGATAGACACTTCGGTTGATTTCAAATCTTGGATATTGCAAATAATATCTGCAACAAACATACAAGTGCAGATATCTCTTGGATGTACCGATCTCCTTTCTTTTGGGTATATACCCAGCAGTGGGATTGCTGGATCATATGGTAGCTCAATGTTTAGTTTTTTTGAGGTACATCCAAATGATTCTTCATACTGGTTGTACTAATTTACATTCCCACCAACAGTGTACGAAGGTTCCCTTTTCTCTGCATCCTCGCCAACATTTGTTTTTGCCTGTGTTTTGGCTATAAGGCATTTTTACTAGGGTAAGATGATATCTCATTGTAGTTTTGATTTGCATTTTTCTAATGATCAATGATGTTGAGCACCTTTCCATATGACTGTTTGACTTTTGTATGTCTTCTTTTGAGAAATGTCTATTCAAATATTTTACTCATTTTTAAAATCAGATTATTAGATTGTTTTCTACAGAGTTTTTTGAGCTCTTTATATATTCTGGTTATTAATTTCTTGTCAGATAGGTAGTTTGCAAATTTTCTCTTTAATTATCTGTGCTGTCTCTTTACTTTGTTGTTTAGATCAGCGGTCCCCGACCCTGGGCCATGGACTGGTGCTGTTCCATGGCCTGTTAGGAACTGGACCACACAGCAGGAGGTGAGCAGCACGAGAGTGAGCGTTACCACCTGAGCTTTACCTCCTGTCAGATAAGCTTTGGCATTAGATTCTCATGGAAGCACAAACCCTACTGTGAATTGCGAATTTGAGGGATCTAGGTTGCATGCTCCTTAAGAGAATCTAATGCCTGATAATATGAGGTGGAACAATTTCATCCCCAAACCGACTCCCCTCCTGTCCCATGGAAAAATTGGCTTCCTCGAAACTGGTCCTTGGTGCCAAAAAGGTTGAGGACCACTGGCTTAGCTCCTTTGCTTTACAGAAGCCTTTTCGCTTTATGTGATCTCAGTTGTTTATTTTTGCTTTGATTGCCAGTGCTTGTGGAGTATTACTCAAGAAATTTTTGCCGAGAACGATGTCCTGGAGATTTTCCCCAATGTTTTCTTGTAGTTGTTTCACAGTTTGAGATATTAGATTTAAGTCTTTAATATATTTTGATTTTATATTTTTATATGGCAATATGGGGTCTAGTTTCCTTCTTTTGCCTATGACTATCCAGTTTTCCCAGCACTATTCATTGAAGAGACAGTCATTTCCCCAGTGTACGTTCTTGGTACCTTTTTCAAAAATAAGTTCACTGTAGGTGTGTGGATTTGTTTCTGGGTTCTGTATTCTATGCCATTGGTCTATGTGTCTGTTTTTATTGCAGTAATATGCTACTTTGGTTACTATATCTGTAATATGATTGAAGTCAGGTAATGTTATTCCTCCTTTTTTTTTTTTTTTTTGTAAGATTGGCTTGGCTATTCTGGGACTTCTGTGGTTCCATATAAATTTTAGAATTGTTGCTTTTTCTTTTTTTGTGAAGAATGTCATTGCTACTTTGATAGAGATTACATTGAGTCTGTAGCTTGCTTTTGGTAATATGGGTATTTTAACAATTTTTATTCTTCTAATCCATAAACATGGAATATCCTTCCATTGTTTGGTGTCCTCTTCAATTTCTTTTATCAGTGTTTTCTAGTTTTCATGATAGCAATTCTCACTTCGTTGGTTAAGCTAATTCCTAGGTATTTAATTTTATGTGTGGCTATTGTAAATTGGATTACTTTTTTATTTTCTTTTCATATTGTTCACTGTTGGCATATGAAAATGCTACTGATATTGTATGTTAATATTTTATCCTGCAACTTTACTGAATTTGTCTATCAGTTCTAATAGTTTAACTTTGAAGTCTTTAGGTTTTCCCAAATGTAAGATTATATCATCTGCAAACAGAATAATTTGATCTCTTCCTTTCCAAACTGGATGTTGATTATATCTTTCTTTTGTCTGATTGCTCTAGCAAGGATTTCCAGTACTGTACTGAATAACAGTGGTGATAGTTAGCACCCTTGTTATGTTCCATATCTTAGAAGAAAGACTTTCACTTGTTTCCCATTAAATACTATACTAGCTGTGGGTCTGTCATATATGGCTTTTCTTAGGTTGATGTATGTTCCTTTTATGCCCAGTTTGTTTAGGGTTTTTAATGTGACTACATGTTGAATTTTATCATTTTTTCAACATCCATTAAAATGATCATATGTTTTTATCCTTTGTTCCATTGATATGATGTATCACATGCATTGATTTGCATATGTTGAAACATTCCTTCATCCCAGGGATAAATCCCACTTGATCATGATGAATAATCTTTCTAATGTATTGTTGAATTTTGTTTGCTAGTATTTTGTTGAAGACTTTTGCATCAATATTCATTAGAAATAGTGTCCTGTAATTTTCTTTCTTTCTTTTTTTAATGTTTGGAGGGTAATGCTGGCCTTGTATTGTACGTCTGGAAGCAATCCCACTGCCTACATTTTTCGGAATAGCATGAGTAGGATTGGTAGTATTTCTTCTTTGAATATTTGTTAAAATTCAGCAGTAAAGCCAACAGGCTCCAGGCTTTCTTTTATTTGGAGAATTTTTATTATGACATCAATCTCATTACTTGTTATTGATCCGTTCAGGTTTTGGATTTCTTCCTGGTTCAATGTTGGTAGGTTATATGTATTTAGGTATTTGTCCATTTCTTCTAGGTTTTCCAATTTATTTGGTATATAGTTGGTCATAGTAGCCACTAATGATCCTTTGAATTTCTGTAGTTTCAGTTGTAATATCTCCTTTTTCATATCTGATTTTATTTATTTGGAACTTCTTTTTTTCTTAGTCTGGCTAAAGGTTGGTCATTTTTTTTAACTTTTCAGAAGAAAAACCACAACTATTTGTTGTATTGATCTTTTCTATTGTTTTATTCCTTTCAATTTTATTTCTTTCTGCTCTGATCTTTATTTCTTTTCTTCTACTACTATCATTTTGGTTCATTGAGATATATTATTAGATTGTTCTTTAAAAGGTTTTTCTCTTTGTAAATGTAGGTCCTTATAGCTAAAAACTTCACTCTTAGTACAACTTTTTTTTTGTACCCAATAGGTTTTGGTATGTTGTTATTTCATTACCATTTGTTTAAGGAAATTTTTCTTATTGTTTCTCAATTTCTTCGTTGACCCACTGGTCATTCAGGAGCATATTGTTTCATTTTCATATATTTATATAGTTTTCAAAATCTCTCTTGTTATTAATTTCTTGTTTTATTATGGTCAGAGAAGATGTTTGATATAATTTTAATTTTTTTCAAATGTTTTAAGACTTGTTTTGTAAATTAATATATGGTCTGTTATTGAGAATGATCCATGTGCTGAGGAAAGGAATGTGTATTCTGCAGCTTTTGGATGAAATGCTCTGTAAATATTTATTAGGTCCATTTAATCTATAGTATAGATTAAGTTTGATATATCTTTGTTGATTTTCTGTCTAGAAGATCTGTCCAGTGCTGAAGGTAGCATGTGGGTCTCCAGCTATTATTGTTCTGTATTTTCTCATTCTCTTTTTCTCTCATAGTATTTGCTTTATGTATCGGGATGCGCCAGTATTGAGTTCATATATAGTTAAAATTGTTATGTTCTCCTGCTGAATTAACCCATTTTATGTTTATATAGTGGTCTTCTGTGTCTCATATAGTTTTTGCCTTGAAATCTATTTTGTCTGATATAAATGTAGCGACTTCTGCTCTTTTTTAGTTTCCATTGGCATGGAATATCTTTTTCCATTCCTTTATTTTCAGTCTAAGTGTATCTTTATGAGTGAAGTGTGTTTCTTTTGGGCAGCAGTTCAGTGAGACCTTTTTTTTTCATCCATTCACCTAATCTAACCCTTGTCATTGGAGAGTTTAGTTCATTTATATTCAGTGTCAGTGTTGACAAGCAAGGACTTACTCCTGCCATATTGTTGTTTTCTAGTTGTTTTATGGTCTTCTCTTCCTCCTTTCATTTCTTTCCACCTTCCTCTAGTGATAATAATTTTCTCTGGTAATATGATATTGTTTTTTTGCTTTTTTGGTATTTATTGTATGCTTTGTTTATTTGAGGTTATCATGAGGCTTGCACATATTATCTTGTAACCTATTATTTAACCTGATAAAAAACGTTATGTTATTTTCACAAACAAACAAAAAAGCAAAAAGCAACCTAGTAAAAACTCTGTCTTAACTTTGTCCCTCTGCTTCTTAACTTTTTATTGTTTCTGTTTATATCCTATTGTACTATGTCATGAAAAGCTGTTGTGGTCATTATTTTTCATTGGTTGACTATTTAGTCTTTCTACTTAGGATAAGAGTAGTTTACTCATCATAGGTACAATGTTAATAATATCGTATGTTTTTCTATGTACTTACTTTTATCAGTGAGTTTTATACCTTCAGGTGATTGTTTATTGCTCATTAATGTCTTTTTCTTTCTGATTGGTGGACTTCCTCTAGTATTTCTTATAGAACAGGTTTGGTGTTGATGAAATCCCTCAGCATTTGTATTAATATCCTTAATTTTACAGAAGATAAAATTTACTTGAGAGAAGTTAAGAAAATTATCCCTTACTAGTCTACTAGTTAGTGAATGTTACAAAAATCACCAAATATCCTAATATTCAGTTGTCTTACTTTAAATATGTCTTTAAAACTTTTTTGATGCTTTTTCTTTTGCCTCTGCTGTTCTTCTTTCTTTATGAAAACATCTACTTTTTATACTGTTATGAAAAGGAATATTGATACAACTGGGTCCTTTTACTTAAGTACAACTTCTGTCAGTTCTGCAACTTCATGACTACTTAGTGAATTCAGTAACAGCAAATGTCTCCAACCATCTGTTTGTAGTTTATTACAGAAATGGGATTATTTTGCCTTAGGTGATCCATAATGAGCTCCAAAAAATCCTAGATATCATCTCCATTTTGAGCTTTTTACCAATTCTCACTTTTCAATTTTCTTTTTCTTATTTATTAGACCGGAAATGTAGAGAAACCCCATGGACATCACCAGCCATTACTTTGTCATTCTTCTAATTCCCTACTTCTAAGTTTCTACTTTATTTAAATATTAACATTTTTAAAAATCTATAAATTATTTTTTTGTGAAGTGTAATAGAGATTTCCCCTGAGCAGTAAAATACATTCCATCTTCACATTATACAGCTATAACTGAGTAGCAGCTGGCCAGGAAAAGATCATATTTGCACGCACTCACATAGTTACGAACATACGATTAGTTTTCATCAATGGAATGTAGGTGAACCTAATGAGTGCCACTTTTGGATCAAGTCTTTGAAAATAGAAATGTGCCAACTTTTTTCCCATTTCTCTTCATTGATTTGCTGTATATTTAAAATGATAAGGCCTGTGAGCTGTACTGTTTTATATGGTGGTCATTAGCCACATGTGACTATTTCAATCTAAAATAATTAAAATTTAATGCAATTTAAAATTAAGTTTCTCATTTACACTAGCCACATGTCAAAAATATAAAGGTTATATTGTCATTATTGCAAAACCTGTTATTGAAGGGCACTGGCATAGATAATGGTGGAGACAAGATGCAAAGAGGCCTTGTTCATTGCATCTTAGTGAGGAGAGCCAATCAGCTGTTCAACACTTATGAGTGCATGAAATAAACTTCTAGTTTAGTCCAGTGTACATCTATATATTTAGTGGTCTTTATTTCTTAGTATTTTAGTTTATCCTAATTGACATAGAAGCTAAGTGGTTATTTTTAAAATGTTTTAACATCTTTTTAGGTATTTGAAAGATTTCCTACATCCTTTTATATTTTTTATTTTATTTTTTCCACATTTAAAATCAAAACAATATAGAATATGGTTTTTTTAAGTAGAATATTTTAAGATGTAGTGTATTCTAGAAAAAAGTCCAATAGAAACTTCTCATGGTAATGCATCCACAGTGAAAAAGCCATGATGAAACTTCAGGTTTCTTTTACACCTTCTTACCTTATAAGATAATATCCTTAAAAGTACAAGCCCAGGAAGGGCATGGTCTTCGGGCTCAGATTCTTTAGGTTTGAGTCATGATTCTAACACTTCATATTTATAACCTTTGTAGTTTTATGGCCATCTATAAATAACAATAATTGAAAAAGTCACCGGAGTTCTGCAGATAGAAAACAATATATCAGTATAATTGCTGATAAAACCTGGGCTGGAGAATATGAATTAGATATGTAGCAATAATGAGCTTCATGTTACTCCTGACCCCACCAATTTAGATATTGGCAGAGTCCACTGCAGGTAAAGCTTGAGTCTTCAGGGAAGACTTGGACAGAATTGTTGCCTTTCACTGCAGGAGGGGATTGAGAAGGAGAGTAGAGTGCAAATTTTCAAAGTTTAGGAATTTCGATTCATTAACATCGCCAAATTCATAGATTTGGACCAAAGTATATCTGACAATTCAATTAGCTTGTTGAGAGGGAAACAAGTATAGTGGAAGACCAGAATAATATAAGGAAAATTTATTATCAAGAAAATCAGAGAAACAATAGAGAAGATTTTAGCTTTGTGAGTTTGTTTCTTTACGGTAAATGGAGATGGTAATAGTGCTTGGGATTGCTATGACCATTAAATGATATAATTTTAGTCAAACATATAATGCTTTATGAATGGTAAACTTTTACTCATTCTATTAGTGATAATAATGCCATTTTTTATTGTTGTTGCCTGAACATTTATAGTTGTACATTAATTATTTGGTAAACTTACTGGAGGGGTGATGAAGCAAAGCTGATTAATGTGTACAAATACATAGTTAGAAAATATAAGATCTTTAGTTTGATAGATCACTAGGTGAGTATAATTAACATTATTGTACATTTCAAAATAGAAAATAATTCAAATGTTTCTAGAGTAAAAATATATAAATATTTAAGGTAATGGATATATAAATTGAATGCAATGGACATACTAAAACATGTACATTTATTATGTATAAGTACAATTTTATTTAAAAAGTAAACATTTTAGTTTTTATAAAGTAGAATTTTTTTTAATGAAGCTAGAAAGAGTGAATACTTGGAAATTCCTAAGGGATGACAATAACTAATGAAAGTTTTGTGGAAAGTAGGAAAGTTGATGTTTTATTTTCTCTGTAAATTTGTCTAGGTCTGGATCAGGCCTGAAACAATTGCTGGCAAATAATATGGGAGGCAAGTTTTATATCTTAATCAAAAAATTAGAAATTAAGTATTCATTCTTTGAAATAGAAAATATAATGAGCATATATTATTATAATTAGCGTTTGCAACTGGAAAAATATTGGGGACCATTAAAATTTAACAGAAGTGGAATCATTCATCCATCCATTAATTTTTACTAATCTATTGGATAATTCTTTAGTGTCATAATACATCACATTGTGCTGTGGGGCTGTTGGGGATGCAAATTAGCTCAACATTTATTCTGTCTTCAAAAACTTGTAGACTAATATATGGAATTCATTTCTAAATATTATAATCCTTATAATCTTATAATAAAAAGTGAAAATTAGGGCTTTGGGAGTTTAGAGAAAAATATTTTCAATTGTAGAATTTAGAGGAAGTATTATTTTCAGCTGTGGCATGGTTTGGGGGAGGAAAGCATCAAGGGAAGCTTGAAGGAGGAGATAGCATATGAACTCATTTACATTTAGACAAAAGTCATGGTGGCATGGTTTTTCATGCCAATGAAATGAGGTATAAAAATTATTTCTGTCTGGATAAATTAAAGATACACAAATAAAACAGAAGCAGTTAACAAATGTAATATAAATTATTTGCTAAATAATTTTATAGTTTTACTTAGTATAAGAAAAATGTTGAACTTATGTTAATAGATCTAGATAATCTAAAAACTAAAATGTTTAAGATTGACTTAATTTAGAAAATTTTTAATTGGTTTAAAAGGAATGAATGAAAATAAACAAATGACTTAGATGTAATTTCTGAGGAAGTTTTATATGTTAATCGTGAGCTATTCTAAATCTTGCTACCTTCTTATAGACACATTGGAATAAGAGTCAATTGTACAGATATGTACTAAAGATGATGGAACCTTGAAGTGAATGTACAACAAAAATAAGGAATGTGTATCATTCTCTTTAACATGAGCACATAGTATTTTTAAAACTAACTTGAAATATAGTAAGTTATACTGTCAAATTTAAAAGAAAGTTTTGGAATACTGCATTCAATTTCAATTATAAATCTTAAAAAAATGAGTAATTTCAGAAACTTTACAAGTAAAAAAACAAATCTCCAATTTTTATTATTTTATTGGGTAGATAAAATAAATAATATCGGCAGGCACATGTACACATACACACACCCATGCACACATAGATTCACAGAGATGCACATAAACAGCAGAGCACATGCAAGTTATTTATGCATGAAAATTTTTAAAGTTATACTATTATAACAGGTATAGTGCCATTTGTTTAATCTCTTTAAATGAAAGATATTTACATTTAAAAATATTCCAGTAAGATTCACTATGCCTATATTTTAACTTTTTATAATTTCTGTTATGCTTAGTGTTATCAGTGATATTGGGCCATGCATAAATACTAACAATAAAGAAATTTCTGTGTTTCCACACTGAGCTGAATATATCCTGAAATTGAATACTGAACAATGAATTATGTTATGCAAAACAGAAGACATACAAACAGAAAAGGTTGAAGTATTTTAATGGCACTTCAAACGCTTCACATAATGGGAACATAGATGGAGGCATACTTTTTTTGTTTGATGACTCAACCCCTCTATTTCAGTTTCGTGAACCTTTTGTTCATGTCCTCTCTAAAAGAATTTTAAAGAACATTTTAGATGTTGCACATTTATGATGTCATATATTTTTATTATCTACATTTTATTATCTAGAAGTGGCAAAAGATAGAATTTTGGGCATATTGAATAGCATACATTGTCATTTTAAATAAAACAGTTACATTTGCTTAAAATATCTCAGATCATCCAAATTCCATAATGATCTGATACAACCAAACTGTTATACAATATAATGAATGAACAAACTCTTATTTCAAAATCTGAAATTATGTATTATTTGTTTTCCCCCTTGTAATTATATAAACAGTGCACTTCTTTCACATAAAGTTAATGTAATACATTTTGTATTTGAAAATTTTTATTGATCAAAGTAGCTTAAGTTTCTTCAGCAAAATAATATGTATCTAAATTGAAATTATATTTTGTAAATTTGCAGTTACCGTAAATCTCTAAATGCTAAGTTTTCTTCTATTTGGTTGCCAATTGTAATTATTAGTAGCAAACAATAGGTCAAAACAACATGCATCTTTTATCAATTTTGGGAAATAATCAAAATATAAAAATAGTTATAATTATTTCTAAATGTGATGGAGTTATGCTTTTGTTTTTTCAGTTGGCTTATTACGTATCTGTAGATAGATATTACTTACTGCTACAATGAGTCAAAACACAATATTCTGGGTTTTTTTTTCTCATTTAATAGGTGTAAGTGCTGAGTAAACCTCTTCATAAACAAATAGATGATAATACAGTTATGTTACAGCAATGTTTCTCAAGTCTTTGTACTTTTTGTAAATAAATGAGGCCTTCTTCAATTTTGTTGGAAGCAAATAATTAGAAATCACTCAAATTGCAAAATGATTTGATACCTAGTCATTGGTGGTATTAATTTCTTTAACATAAGCAGTAATTTTGCAAATTGTTGAATTGTTAGACCTATAGGTATTAAACCACTGGACAACCCTAGTATAATTAGTGAAAGGGAAGGCTTTCTTTTGTAAAATAGGAAAATAGTGAAGGTGAAGAGGAAGTGGGAACCAAGATGATGCCTTCACCCTGTGAAAGGTGTATGCTCACTTTTACTCATACAAATCAATTTTGGGACAGACAACACATGGTATTTCAGTCTACGGTAATTGCTTTGCTTAAAAATTATCTATACCCTTGTATCTTTTTGAGTGTCCTCAGGTAGTCAGGACATCGCAGGCAGTGGAATTCACTGTCGTTTTCCATCCCTGTGAGCAGGGTTATTCTGTCATGAGTTGCTGTAATGGTCTGAGGTAGCTGGCCTCCAACCAGGAGGTGGTGCTTTCAAGAGAGCACCAGCCACAGTAGTAGCAGAAGGATCTAAACTTGCCCTAAGTTGGCCAGGGAAAGTATTCTGGTTTCTCAGGTGATGGGTGGGGCCACTAAGTTCCCAAGAGTTTATGTCTTTTGTGTTTGTCTACCACTGCAGGTAGAGAAATACCATCAGGTGGGGGCAGGTTTAGGTGGGTCTGGGCTCAGACTCTCCTTGGGAAGGGCTTGCTTTGGCCATTGTGAAAGATGGGGGTATGGTTCTCAGGCCAATGGGGTTATGGTCTGGAGAATATTATGGATGCCTCTGTTGTGTTATATAGTTTGCCAGAAAGTCAGGGATGGCTGGTAGCAAAAAGCTTCACTCAGCGTCCATGCTGTTGTTAAGGCCGGTCTTGTTCCCACAGTGCACTGCTCAGATTTTGCCCCAGGTTATCAGCTTCCCTGTTGAGAAAGCAAGCTTGCCTTTCAGACCTCCCCCTGCCTCATCTACCCACAATGTTGGCTGTGTCTCCCTGTACTTGTATCTGCATCAGTTCTCATTTGCCTCCTGGATTCTGCTCAAGAAAATTTATGCCCAGTTGAATTATTACAAATTTCATTCAAAACGTCTTTCACACGGTGACCCCTCCCTAATTCTGCTGGCTACCTTCCCCAAGGGCCTCTGTGAGATATAGTCAGGGATGGCTTCCCTGGGCTCGAGCTGGAGACTGGAAGTGCCTACAAGACTCTTCTTGCTTCTGTTTTTACTTTTACATTTTGTGCAGCTCCCTGAATCTGTTTCAGCTATAGGTAAGGTTAAATCCTTCTCCCATGATCTGGATTTTCAGATTCCCCAGTGGGGATATGTGTTTGAAGGTAGGCTTTCTCCCTTTCACACTTTGGGAACTCACAGTTTTTCACTTGTCTCATGGAATTTGCAACAGCGTGCCACTTCTTTAAAAGGATCTGTAAATTATTTCAGTTTTCTAGTACATTTCTGTGATGGTTCTTGGGTCAAAAGTTCATGGTGTGAGTCTCTACACACTGTTCTGTCTGTCTAAGTGGTAACTGCATGTTAGCCCTGTCTTCTATCTACCATCTTCGCTAGATTCACCTGTATTATCTTTTTGATTTGTTGTTGACTTCACGTTAGTGGTATTTTGTTGGATACTTTTGCATCTATGTTCATCAGGGTTATTAGCCTATAGTTTTTGGTTTCTTGCATCCTTACCTTGCTTTTATATCAAATAAATTATTGCCTGGTACAATGAATTAAGAACATTTTCCACCTATTCAATTTCTTGAAATACTTTGAGAACAAAAAGATGGTTTTAGTTCTTTTTTTATAAGTTTGGTAGAATTCAGCTGTAAATCTATCTGTCCCTAGGCTTTTCACTGTTTGGAGCTTTTTCTGTTACTGAGTCAATCTTGTTAGTCATTATTGTTTTACTTAGGTTTTCTAATTTTTCACAGTTCAATCATGGTAGAGTATATGTTTCTGGGAATGTATATATTTTCTTTGGATTTTATCTAACTTTTAGCACATAGTCATTTATAATTTTTAAATTTTTTAAACGTAGGATCAGTTAAAATATCTCTTTTATGTATGTAATTTTATTTATTTGGACCTTTTCTTTTTTCTTTTTTTTCTTTTCTTTTTGGTTAAGCTAGCTAGTATTCTAGCAATTTTGTGAATCATTTCAAAAAACAAAGTTTTGTTCCATTGATCTTTTGTATTGTTCTTTGTCCCTATTTTGTTTAGTTTTGCTCTGACCTTTATTATTGAATTCCTAGTAATTTTTAGTTTGGCTTGTTATTACTTTGCTATTTCATTGAGTTTTATTTGAAATATTTCTACATTTATGATGCAGGCATTTATTGATGTAAACTTTTCTCTTGCCACTGCTTTTGCTCTATTTCCTCGGTTTTGGTATATTATATTTCCATTATTATTTATTTCAAGAAATTTAAAAATTTTCTTTTAAATTTCTTTATGAATACAATGGTCATTTAAGATCTTGTTATTTAATTTCATGCAGATTCCAATGTACCTCTTGTTTTTGATTTCTAGTTTTATTCTTTTGTGGTCTAAGGTAGATGATATGATTTCAATTAAAAAAAAATCCTGAGATTTGTTTTGTGTTCTACCATGCGATCTTTCCTAAACAATGTTCCATGCGCTGATGAGAAGAATGTGCACTTTGCAGCTGTTGTATAAAATGTTCTGTAAATATTTGTTGAGTTCCTATGCTCGAAAATGCAATTTTATGTCTTTTGGTCATTTATTTTTGTCTAGATGATATGTCATGTGCTGAGAGTGGGATGTTGAAGTGTCCCAGTATTTTCATACTGGAGTTTCCTCTCACATTTGATCCATTAAAATTTACTTTATGTATTTGAGGGTTCTGGTGTTCGTTGAATATATATTTACAATCATTATATACTCTTGTTGAAGTGATCCCTTTATCATTATATAGTAACTACCTTTGTCTCTGTTTATCATTGTTTACTTAAAATCTGTTTTATTTTATGTTCGTATGGCTACTTTTGCTCACATTGGGCTTTTTCCAATCTTTTACATTTATTCTGTGTCTTTACAGATGAAGTAGGTTGCTTGTAGACATCATATACTTCAGTCATGTTTTTGTAATCTATTTAGCCAGTGTATATCTTTTAGATGGGAAATTTAATTCATTTACATTCAACATTATTATTGATAGGTAAGAACTTATAATTATCATTGTGGTGATTGTTTTCTGGTTGGTTTGTATGTCCTTTATTTCTTTCTCTATTTAATAGAGAATAATTGTTTCTCTATTATTGTTTATAGTTAAGTTTGGTGGCTTTCTGTAATGGTAACTTCAATTCTTTCTTCTTTTCATTTGTGCATCTGCTTTCCCAATGAGTTTTATATTTTCATGTGTTTTCATTATGGTGGATATTACCCTTTTACTTGCAGGTTTAGGGCTCTTAAAGCATATTTTAGCACCAGTCTAGTGGTGATGGGCTTCCTCATTTTTTGCTAGTCTGGGAGAGACTATACATATCCTACCATTTTAAGGACATCTTTGCTAGGTATTGTATACTTGGATGACACTTTTTCTTTCAACACTTTAAATATATTAGACATGCTCTCCTGGCCTGTCAGACTTCTGCTGAGAAATATGCTCATGGTCTAATGTGGATTCCTTTATATGTGACTTGTTTCTTGTGTCTTGTAGCTTTTGGAATCCTCCCATTGTCTTTGCTTTTTGGCATTTTTATTTTAATTTGCTTTGGAGAAACGTTTACAGAGATGAATCAATTTAGAGATTTTGAGCTTCCTGTGGAGAGTTGCAATGTTTTTGCTTTTCTCTTGATGAAATAATTTTCTATGCCTTTGCCCATCTTTTTCCCTGGAATTTCTAAAACTTTAATATTTGGTTGCTTTATGTTTTTTTATATGTCTCATAGGCTTTCTTCATCTTTTTGATTTATTTTTCTTTCTTCTTTTTCTGACTGTTATTTCAAAAGACCTATCTTTATTTCAGAAATCCTTTATTCTGCTAGATGCATTCTGTCATTGAAGTACTCAATTACGTTTTTAATTTTTTATTGTTAATTCTTGTGTGTACATAGTATGTATATGTATTTATGAGGTTCATTAGATGTTTTGATACAGGCGTGAAACATAAAATAATCACACCACAAAGAATGGAGTATCCATCCACTCAAGCATTTATTCTTTCTGTTATAAAAATCCAGTAACATTTTATTATTTTAAAATGTACAATTAAGTTATTTTAAATGTACAATGAAGTTATTATTGACTATAGTCACTCTGCTGTGCTAGCAAATAGGAGGTCTTATCAATTTTTTCTATTTTTTGTACCAATTAACTTTCCCCACCTCCCCCTCAACCCCCCACTACTCTTTCCAGCCTCTTATAATCATTCTTCTACTCTCTATGTAGAGTTCAATTGTTTTGATTTTTAGATTCCACAAACAAGTGAGAACATTAGATGTTTCTCTTTATGTGCCTGGCTTATTTCACTTAACATAATGATCTCCAGTTCAATCCATGTTATTGCAAATGACAGGATATCATTCTTTTTATCATTGAATAGTACTCCATTGTGTGTATGTACCATATTTTCTTTATCCTCTCATCTGTTGATGGACATTTAGGTTGATTCCAAATATTAGATATTGTGAACAGTGCTGCAATAAACATGGGAGGGCAAATATCTCTGTAATATAGTGATTTTCTTTCTTTTGAATATATACCCAGCAGTGGGACTGCTCAATCGTATTGTTATCTCAATTTTTAGTTTTTGGAGGAACCTCCAAACTGTTCTCCATAGGGATTTTACTTATGTACATTCCTGTCAACACTAGACAGGGGCTCCCTTTTCTCCACATCCTCACTATCATTTGTTACTGCCTGTCTTTGGATATAAGCCATTTTAACTGGGGTGAGATGATATCTCATTTTAGTTTTGATTTGCATTTCTCTGATGATTTATGATGTTGAGCACCTTTTCATATGCCCATTTGCCATTTATATGTCTTCGAGAAGTATCTATTCAAATATTTTGCCCATGTTTTGATCAGATTATTTGATTTTTTTTCAGTAGAGTTGTTTGAACTTATTACATATTCTGGTTAATAATCCCTTGTCAGATAGTAAATTTGCAAACATTCTCTCTCATTCTCTGAAATGTCTCTTCACTTTGTTGATTTTTTATTTGTGTGCAGAAGCTTTTTAACTTGATGTGATCCCATTTGTCATTTTTACTTTCCTTGCCTGTACTTGTAGGGTATTTCTAAAAAAAAAAAAAAAAAATTGACTAGACCAATATCCTGGAGATTTTCCTCAAAGCTTTCTTCTAGAAGTTTCATAGTTTGAGATCTTAGATTTAAATCTCTAATCCCTTTTGGTATGATTTTATATATAGCAAATGGGATCTAGTTTCATTCCTTTGCACATGGATATCTAATTTTGCAGCAGCATTAATTGAATAGATTGTGTTTTACCCAGTGTATGTTCTTGGAACCTTTGTCAGAAATGAGTTCACTGTAGGTGTGTGGATTTGTTTCTGGGTTTTCTGTTTTGCTCCATTGGTCTGTGTGTCTGTTTTTATGAGAGTAACATCCTGTTTTGGTTGCTAGAACTCTATAGTACAATTTGAAGTAAGGTAATGTGATTTTTCAGTTTTCTGCTTTTTGCTTAGGATAGCTTTGGCTATTCTGTGTCTTTTGTGCTTTCATATAAATTTTAGGATTTTTTTTTCTTTTTCTGTGAAGAATATCCTTGATATTTTGATAGGGATTGCATTTAGTCTATAGATTGCTTTTGGTAGTATTAATTCTTGAAATCAATGAACATGGAATATCCTCATTTTTATATGTCCTCTTCAATTTATTCATCAGTGTTTTACAGTTTTTATTATAGAGGTCTTTTACTTCCTTTGTTAATTGTTAGGTGTTTAATTTTATTTAATTTTATGTATAGCTATTGTAAATGAGATTATCTTTTAATGTCTTTTTCAGATTGTTCACTCTTGACGTATAGAAATGCTACTGATTTTTGTATTTTGATTTGGATCCTGTAACTTTACTGAATTTATCAGTTCTAATAGTGTTTTGTGCAATCTTTAGTTTTTATTAAATATAAGATCATATCATCTGCAAACAAGGATATTTCGACTTTTTCCTTTTCAATTTGGATGCCCTTTATTTCTTTTTCTTGTCTGATTACACTAGCCAGGACTTCTAACTATGTTGAATTACAGTGATGAAAGTGGGCATCCTTGGTATATTCCCAATCTTAGAGGAAAAAATTTTAGGTTTTCCCCATTTAGTATAATACTAGTAGTGAGTCTGTTTTATTTAGCTTTTATTAAGTTGACATACGTTCATTCTATAAGCAGTTTTTTGAGAATTTTTATTCTGAAGAGACATTTAATTTGTTTTGTACTTTTAGATAATTTCTCTCTGCTCATTAACATCCTTTTTTCTGATTGAAATACTACCTTTAGCATTTTTTGTAGGATAGGTCTGGCATTGATGAAATTCCTTAGCTATAGTTTGTATGGGAAAGTCTTTATTTCTCCTTCATGTGTGAACAATGTTATCAGCAGATGTACCATTTTAGACTAAGTCTTTTTTTCTCTTTAACACATTAAATATGCCATGCCACTCTCTCCTGGCCTGTAAAGTTTCCATTGAAAAGTCTGCTGCCAGATGTATTGGAGCTTCATTGTATGATACATATATATTTTATCTTGCTACTTTTAGGATACTTTCTTTATCCTTGACCTTTTGGAGTTTGATTTTTTTTTTTTTTGGAAACAGAGTTTTGCTCTTGTTACCCAGGCTGGAGTGCAATGGCACAATCTCAGCTGAACACAACCTCCACCTCCCGGGTTCAAGCAATTCTCCTGCCTCAACCTCCCGAGTAGTTCGAATTACAGGCATGTGCCACCACGCCAGGCTAATTTTGTATTTTTAGTAGAGACAGGGTTTCTCCATGTTGTTCAGGCTGGTCTCGAACTCCCGACCTCAGGTGATCCACCTGCCTTGGCCTCCCAAAGTGCTGGGATTACATATGTGAGCCACCACCCCTGTCCGGGAGGTTGATTATTAAAGGCCTTGAGGTAGTCTTCTTTGGGTTAAATCTGCTTGGTGTTCTATAACCTTTTTGTACTTAAATATTTATATCTTTCTTTAGGTTTGTTAAGTTCTCTTTTATTATCCCGTTGAATGAAGTTTCTACTGCTGTCTTTTTATCTACTGTCTCTTTAAGGCCAGTAACTTTTAGATTTACGATTTTGAGGCTATTTTCTAGATCCTATAGGTGTGCTTCATTGCTTTTTATTTCTTTTCCTTTTGTCTCCTCTGACTATATTTTCAATTAGCCCATCTTCTAGCTCACTAATACTTTCTTCTGCTTGATCTATACTGCTATTAATGGACTCTGATGCATTCTTCAATATGCCAGTTGCACACTGTATGACATTTTTCAGCTCCAGAATTTCTGCTTGATTATTTGTAACTACTCCAATATCTTAGTTAAATTTATCTGATAGAATTATTAATTCCATCTCTCTGTTATCTTAAATGTCTTTGAGTTTCCTCAACACAGCTATTTTGAATTATCTTTCTGAAAAGTCTCATATCTCTGTTTCTCCATTACTGGTCCCTGGTGTCTTATTTTGTTCATTTTGTGAAGTCATGTATTCTTGGATGATGTTGATGATAGTAGATATTCTTCTGTGTCTAGGCATTGAAGGGTTAGGTATTTATTGTAGGTTTTACTTTCTGGGCTTATTTGTAGCCATTATTCTTAGGAAATCTTTTTAGATATTTGAAATGACTTGGGTGTTGTGATCTAAGCTGTATCTGCTTTAGGGAGTACCCTATGCCCAGTACCAGTGTGGTTCTTGCAGACTCGTAAAGGTACTGTCTTTATGGTCTTGGACAAGATCCAGGAGAATTCTCTGGTTTACCAGGCAGAGACATATATTCTCTTCCCTTACTTTTTCCAAAACAAATGGAGCTTCTCTCTCTCTGATCTGAACTACCTAAAGCTGGGGATGAAGTGATACAAGCACCCCTGTGGCCACCAGCACTATGGCTGCACTGGATCAGACCTGAAGCCAGCACAGTGCTTGGTCTCACCCAACGCCCGCTGTAACCATTTCCTGGCTACTGCCAATGTTCACTCAAGACTCGGGCTTTATAATCAGCAGGTATCAAAGTCAGCCAGGTCTATATCCATTTCTTCAGAGTGGCAAATTCCCTGAGGTCCCAGGTTGGTCCAGTGGTGCTGCTTGGTGGTCAGGGACTACAGTCAAATCCTTAGAAATCTACTTCATGTTCTATTATAGTCCAGCTGAGTTGGCACTGAAACCATAAGGCACAGTCCTTTCCACTCTCTTCACATTTTTCCAAATGCAGAGGAGCCTCACTCCATAGTCACTGCCACCACAGGCAACAGAGAGTACTGCAGACCAACACCGATGTATTTTTAAGGCCCAAGGGCTCTTAAGTCAGTTTCTGGTGAATGCTGCCTGGCCTGTTAGTCACTCTTCAGGGCAGTGAGCTCCCATCTGACCCTGGACAGGTCCATAAATGCCATTTAAGCCCCCTGTTCTGGGATTGGGGACCCTGAGAGCTCACTTGTTGCTCTACCATCCTGCAGCTGAGCTGGTACCTAAGGTGCAAGACCAAGTGCCCTTTACTTTTCCTTCTGCTTTTTTCAAGAAGAAAGAATTTTGCCCTATAGCCACCATAGCTGGTAGCGCAATGAGTCTCACCTGAAGCCAGTATGTCTTAGAGGCTCATCCATGGCCCTCAACATGGTACCTGGGTATCACTGCTGGTTATTCAGGGCCCAAGAGCTCTTTAGTTAACAAATGATATATACTGCCAGGAATGGGTTCTTCCCTTCAAGTCAGTGGGTTCCCTTGCATCTCAGATGTTATCTAGAAATTTCTTCCAGTAGCTAGTGCCTGGAACAGGGTCTTCATGTCTCTTACTGGTACCCTATACTGTGACTGAACTGGTATCCAAAATGCAGGACAAAGTCCTGCCCAGTCTTTTCTCTCCTCTCAAATAGAAGGAAGAGGTGTCTTTTGTAGCTGTGAGCTGTGCATCCTGGGGTTAGGGGAGGAGTAATGTCAGCACTTCCTTAGCCACCCCAGCTGGTGTCTCAGTAAGTTACAGGCCACCCCCAATGCCCCCCCCTCCCCGCCCCCAACAACCAAGTTCACTGTCTCTTGGCCCAGTTCATCACTAGGACTTGCCTCAGAGTCACAGTCCTTGTGGCCTCTCCTGTCTTTGAGGTTTACTTTTAGACCCAGAGCACTTTAGCCCTCAGTGGTGAGCAAGATATGTAAGAACTCAAATTTTGACCATTGGGATGGCAAGTTCCCTTTAGCTAGAAATGCTCCTTCCATGGGCAGGAGTCAGCTGAGTTTGGTCTGGTTTTCCTTTCTGCTCTAACGGCACAGCTCTGAGTTCCATGTCTCACAATTACTATACTCTCCCACAGTACCCTGAGATGCTCTCCACACCATGCCAATCCTGCTGGGGGGTAGGAAAGTGGTCATGTCAATGATTCAAGACTACTTTTTCTACATCCTCGGTGTCTATCCCAGTGATATGAAGTTAAAACCGGTACTATGAGGGCTCACCTGATTTTTGTTTCTTATGAAGGTATATATTTTTTTCTTTTCTGTATAGATAGTTGTAAAACTGGTGTCTTCACATGGACTATCAGTTGAGCATTCTATTCTGCCACCTTGCTTCCCCTCTCTCTCATATGTTTTCTTGTTTGTATTTTTTTATTATATTCATTAATTTTTTAGTTCTAGAGTTCCTATGTGTTTCTTTTTTAAGATGTCTATTTCTTTGTTGAATTTTTCGTTTGTATCCTGAATTGTTTTTCTGCTGTCTTTGTATTATTTTTCTGTATTGTCTTGTAGCTTACTGAGCTTTTTTGATAACATTCTTTCTTTTTTTTTTTTTTAGGTATTTGTTTTGTTTTTTTTATTATTTTTTGGAGTTGGAGTCTCACTCTGTCACCCAGGCTGGAGTGCAGTGGTTCAGTCTCGGCTCACTGCAACTTCCACCTCCCAGGTTCAAGCTATTCTCCTGCCTCACCCTCCCGAGTAGCTGGGATTACACATGCGTGCCACCATGCCTGGCTAATTTTTTGTATTTTAGTAGAGACGGGGTTTCACCGTGTTGCCCAGGCATCAGCAGTGGCAGTAGCAGTGGTAGGTCAACTGTTGGGTCCCTGAGCAGAGCACATGAGCACCAATAGTGGCGGCAGCAGGCTAGACAGACTATTCCAAGGCCATGAGGTGGTGCCTAAAGGAGAGTGGCAGTAGGCTGGGTAGACTTGTCACTTGGCCCCGGGGATGTGCATACAGTCACTTGTTGTGGCTTGAATGAGCCTATTTTTAGGTCCCCAGAAGGTGTGGTTGGTTACCAGTGGTGGTTGCTGGGCTGCACTACTACCCAGGAACCCAGATAACATTTGTGGGTGGTGGTCATGTTGAGTGGTACATGCCTGTCCTCAAGCTCTTGAGAATGTGCAAGGACACCAGCATCCAATGGCAGGATGGATTTATCTCTAGGCCTCAGATTATGTTTGTGGGCACTGGGGGATGGTGATGGTGGGTGGAACACATCTGTCCTCATGTCCCTGGATCATGTGTACAAGTGCCTGATGTGGCAGGCAGGGCAGGTTGATCCCTAAGCCTCCAGATGGTTTACTGGGTCTCTGGTGGCAGTAGTGGTCGTCAGTGGTGCAGATTTATTCTCAGGCCACTGATCAGCATGAGTGGGCTTTAGTAGTGATGGATGTATTAGATTGATTCCCAGTTCCCCTGGAGGCATTTGCAGGTGCCTGGTGGTCCTGCCATTGGTAGGGGAAGGGTTGCTATCAATGGCAATGGTCCCAGGCAAACAAGTCTCAGGATCTGGGGAGCATACACGTTGGTTCCCTTTATCCTGGAGGCAGCCTTCCAGATGGACTGCACCATCCACTACCCAGAGTGTAAGAAACTGTGTGAGCTAGAGTGCTGGCGACCCTCCTGCACCACTGGATTCAGTTGGCAGTGTGATGCTGCAACCCTCTGAGTGGATGTGGAGAGATGTCAGTGGGGTTTCAGAAATGAAGAAATGCAGGGATTATTGGACCCTAGGGCAGGATGCAGTCTGGGGTGCCGGACTCTCAAAATGGCACTGTGCTGCAGGTACTTGGGTCTCAGGGGCTGTGTGGGACTCAGTGTGAGCTTTCTCTCTGGAACAACACCATCACGTGGATTCCACGCACCTCTGCATACTAACCTTAGGGCCTGCAGGTGCTCTCCTGTGGCTATAATTCTAAGAATCCACAGTGCGAATTTTGATGGCTGGAGACATCTTGCTTACCTTTTCCCAGCAATAGAGAGTTCCTCCTGGCTACAAGCCAATTCCAGCGGGGCTGGCTGCTTTGCTTCCCTCTTGTTCTGTGCCTCAGAGTTTCCCTGTCACTTCACTGGGGAATTCCAGTGTTCTCTCTTAGAAGCTCTATATAATAGTGCGATTAGCTCACCATTAGTTGTTCTTTGTCGGAGGAGGCAAGTCCCGGTCACCTCTATTTAGACATTGTGAATCCCCCTCCTATACAGTGCTTTATCTGTTTAGAGAAAACAACAATAAACTTAAATAAACTGCACTTTTCTTATCAATTTATTCTTGCTTATAAATCTACAATCATTTTTTAATTAAAAGAAAATCTTTTAAGACTTTCATATGAATAGCTTTAAATTTGTAATTCAATCAAAAGATACTAGACATGAAGAAACAGAATCTAGTGTGATCTTTTTACATTTTTTATACTAAGTATGCCATATATATTTGAGAAGTGCATAGCAAATATCTGACTAATAGAGCTGTTAAGATTATGTTTTGTGGTTTCTATTAGCCAAAGTTGAAACCCCACTTGGGTATTCACTGATTATATGAGCTTCTTCAAATTACTTCTTAATGAATATTTCTTTCTCCATCTGTAAAATAGTACCTGTCTCATAAGGTTTTTGTAAATAAGGCAGTCCATGGAACTTGTTATAATACTTGGTATGTAATTGAGTGTTCAGTAAATATTGTTTGTTATAATTTTCAAACATATCTCCTTAGGATAAACTCCAAAATTGTAAGGCCTTGAGTATTCTGATCCCTACCTATCATTTAATAAATGGGAGTTTTCTGTATTAGAAAAAGATCTAGATTTACATTGTAGAGATGAGAAAATTTAAACTATGTAGTGACTTTAAAATATTTTTTCTAAATTATAAAATATCAGTTCAAAGGGACCAAACTCTGTGAGAAAAGAGTTTGAATAAATTTTGATTTAGTTTCCTAAAACATTAGACAAAACCACAAATTATGGAAGAAATCCCCTTGAAAGTTACATTTAGGAGAGAAAATTTTCTGAGCCTAGATTCATTTCAATTTTAAGGGACCTGTTTCTTGTTGCTAATATTATCTTGAGTGACATTTCTATCTAAAATTGACACTTATAGTATCTAATTTTATTTACTTCTGGGTGAGTTCTTGGATGAAGTACATCCTTATAGCTTCTGGGGACTAATCTCAAGTCATCTGAATTTATTAACAAATCCATGATCTGAGATAAATGACTCTCTAGATTCATGCTATAGTTATTTGATAAGTGTTGACTATCATTAACCCAAAAAGCCACATTTTGGAGAAGCACAAACTTCTTGTAGAATTAATATGATATTAACATAAAATGCTTCATTTTATGGGGTCTGGTTCAGAAATGCATTGCTTTCCCATCTCCATGATCAAATTGGACCATAAGTTACATGCTGGGCTGCTTTTTGTTGCTTTGGGATGCGAGTAGGCTGTTATCTCCCTGCTAATGGTAGCGTTAGTGGCTTCCCACGGTGTTCCTTCCAAAGTTTCCAGGCCATTGTTTTAAAAATATATTTTGCTCTTTTATAGAAAATGGTTGTTAACATGTTGTTTGTATAATAGAGAGGAAGTGGAACTTCACATCTTTACTGGTGGAGAGCCATTTTCAGTTGCTTCTTTGCTTATTAACAGGAAAAGATCTTAATAGTTTCTGATAAAATTCAGTCCATTTTACTCAACTAACAATCTCTGTGGGGTTTATAGAGAATCTTTTACAGAGAATAAAAGTCTGTGTTTAAAAGAATGTAAAGAGGTTATCTGTGGGATTATAAATGGTATTTAAGTACATACTAGGCATACTTTCACATTTATGTTTATACAGAAGTCAAAAAATATTGCATTCAGTTTGCTGTATCCCATTCGAATATTTATCTCTTCATGATTAATTACAGTTACAGAAACGAGTACATAGCTTAAAAGGTTAAAAATGAAGAAAGATTGTCCTATGGATTTTTGGTACTAGTTCTTTGCATGTCTGATAGAATTTGGCTGTGGCTCCATCATGCCCATGGCTTTTTTCTGGATGGTAGGTTTTTTTTTATTAGTGATTCAATTTTAGAACTTGTTATTGGTTGGTTCAGTGGTTCAGTTACTTTCTGGCTCAATAATGGGATGTTAGGTGTTTCCAGGAGTTTACCCATTTATTTTCTTTTAGTTTTTGCAGTTTGTGTGCTTATAAGAGTTGATAATTGTCTCTGAGGATTTTTTTTTTTTTTTGCTATGGAGTTAATTATATTGTAGCTTTGTTGTTTCTGATGTGCTTATTTGGATCTTCTTTTTTCCCTTTGTTATTCAAGCTAGTGGTCTATTCTTATTTATTCTTTCAGAAAACAGATTTTGGTATTATTGATTTTTTGTATTTTAATGTCTCAATTTTCAGTTCTTCTCGAAGAACTGAATTTTGGTTGTTTATTTTCTTCTGCTAGATTTTGGTTTACTCTTATTTTTCTAGTTCCTCTGGGTGTGACATTAGGTTCTTAATTTGAGATCCTTCTATCTTCTTGATGTAGGTGTTTAGTGCTTGATATGGTTTGGCTGTGTCCTCACCCAAGTCTCATCTTGAATTGTAAACCCCAGGTGTTGAGGGAGAGATGTGATGGGAAGTGATTTGATTATGGGGTCAGTTTTCCCTATGCTGTTCTTGTGATAGTGAGTAAATACTCAGATATGATGGTTTTATAAATGGTAGTATTTTTCTGCACTCACACACACTCGTTCTGTCTTGCCTGCCGCCATGTAAGACGTGCCTCTTCCCCTTCTGCCACGATTGTAAGTTTGGCCTCCCCAACCATGTGGAAGTGTGAGTCAGTTAAACCTCTCTTTATAAATTACCCAGTCTCAGGTGTGTCTTGATAGCAGTGTGAAAATGGATGAATATAGTACTGTAAGCTTTTCTTGTAATACTGATTTAGCTGTTTCTTAAGGATCCTGTTATATCATGTCTCTTTTTTATTAATTTCAAACTAGTTTTTGATTTCTGCCTTAATTTTGTTCTTTACCCAAAAGTCATTGAAGAAAAAGTTATTTCACTTCCATGTGATTGTATGATTTTGAGATATCCTCTTGGAATTGCTTTCTATTTTTTATTGCACTGTGGTGTGAGAGTGTGCTTATTGTGATTTTTTTTTGAAATGTGTTGAGACTTGCTTTATAGCCAAGCATTTGGTTGGTCTTAGGATAGGTGCCATGAGTAGATAAGAAGAGTGTATATTCTGTGTATGTTGGGTGTAGTATCCTAAAGATATCTATTGGATTCAGTTGGTCAAGTGTTGAGTTTAACTTCAGGAATATCTTTGCCAGTTTTCAGCCTTGACAATCTGTCTAATGCCAGCACCTGTTATTTTCTGACTTTATAATAATGACCATTCAGACTGGTGTGAGATGGTGTCACATTGTGGCTCTGATTTGCATTTCTCTAATGATCAGTGATGTAGAGCTTTTTTTCATGTGATTGTTGGTCACATATATGTCTTCTTTTGAAAAGTGTCTATTCATATCCTTTGCCCACTTTTTAAAGAGGTTGTTAGTTTTTTAAATAAATTTGTTTCAGTTCCTTATAGATGCTGGATTTTAGACTTTTGTCTAAATGTTTTTTCCCATTTTGTAAGTTATCTGTTTGTGCTGTTGATAGTGTTGTTTGCTGTGCATAAGCTCTTTTGTTTAATTAGATCCCATTTCTCAATTTTTGCTTTTGTTCTAATTGCTTTTGGCATCTTTGTCATGAAACATTTGCCTGTGACTACTTCCTGAATGATATTGCTAGGTTTACTTCCAAGATTTTTATAGTTTTGAGTTTTATATTTACGTCTTTAATCTATCTTGAGTTATTTTTTGTATCTGGTATAAGGAAGGGGTCCAATTTAAATCTTGTCCTTATGGTTAGCCAGTTATCTTAGCACTATTTATTGAAAAGGGTATCATTTCCCCATTGCTTGTTTTTGTCAGATTTGTCAAAGATCAGATAGTTGTAGGTATGCAGTCTTATTTCTGAGTTCTCTGTCCTGTTCCATTGGTCTCTGTGCCTGTTTTTGTACCAGTGTCATGTTGTTTTGGTTACTGTAGCCCTGTAGTATAGATTGAAGTCAGGTAGGGTGATGCGTCCAGGTTTGTTCCTTTTGCATAGGATTGCCTTGGCTATTTTGGCTCTTTGTTGGTTCCATATGAATTTTTAAATAGTTTTTCTAGTTCTGTGAAAAATGTCAATGGTAGTTTAATAGGAATAGCATTGAATCTATAAATTGCTTTGAAACGTATGGCCATTTGAACAATATTGATTCTTTCTATCAATGAGCATGGAATTTTTTTCATTTGTTTGTGTCATCTCTGATTTCCTTCCACACTGGTCTGTAGTTGTCCTTGTAGAGATCTTTCACTTTCCTTGTTAGCTGTATTCCTAAGTATTCTATTCATTTTGTGTCCATTGTGAAGGGTTGTACATTCTTGATTGGGCTCTTAGCTTGACTGGTGTTGGTGTATAAAAATGCTAGTGATGTTTGCACATTGATTTTTGTATCTTAAGACTTTGCTGAAGTTGTTTGTTAGCTTAAGAAGCTTTTTGACTGAGACTATGGGGTTTTCTTGATGTAGGATCATTTTGCCTGCAAACAGGGATAGTTTGACTTCCTCTCTTCCTATTTGGATGTCCCCTATTTCTTGCTCTTGTCTGATTGCCCTGGTGAGCACTTCCAATACTACGTTGAATACAAGTAGTGAGAGAGGGAATCTTTGTCTTGTGCTGGTTTTCAAGGGGAGTTCTTCCAGCTTTTTCCCATTCGCTTTGATGTTGGTTGTGGGTTTGTCAAAGATGGCTTTTTGAATTTTCAGCATTCTTGTGCTGATTGTTTCTCATCTTTGTGGGCTTCTCTGACTTCAATCTTTGAGACTGCTGACCTTTGGATGGGTTTTTCTTTTATTTTCTCCTATTTGATTATCTTGAGTGTGTGATTGTGGCATAAGGTTGATTGAGTCAACTGGCTTTGTTTCTGGGAGATGTTAGAAGGCAAACACTCAGTTCTCAACTCCTGGGCTGTCTGCTCTAACTCTGGGGGACTTGTATTGAGCCCCAACTTTTTTCTCTGGCTCCTTGAGGTTTGGAGTCCACTGCGCTGGCAGTGTTAAGGTGCAGCAGCTTCAGCAGAATGCTAGTGGATATAGGGGTGGGTGCATCACTGCAGACATTCACCACAGTGGCACAAGCAAGGAAGCTGATCACACACAGGAGTGATCCCTCAGGGTGTGAGAGGATCCTCTGTTCTCTTCAAAGTATTAGCGCAAGGGCTGGATGCTGGTGGAGGTAGGGCTTGCTGGTTTTGTGCCTGCCAAGACTCCAACTGCAATGGTGGTCCCCAGGGACAGAGGGAGGAGACTACACTCATGTGTGGTGGTGGAACGGGTAAACAAAACCCACTCTTGCAAACATGCACCAGCTGCAGTATGGGGAAGGTACATCTGGGGTGGTGCACAGCCCTAGGGGCTGCCTTGCTGGAGCTCTATGCTGGTAAGCCATAGTCCGCCAGCACAGAAGCTATGGTGTGGGCCCCCAGGGCTCTCAAGACTGACCTGTAAGCAGGTGTGGCCAGGCTGGGGCTCTGGGAAGACCAAGGAGTGCTCAGGTTGGACCAGGCCCATTGGATGAGCAAGACCGCTCAGCAGAGATTGGGTCCGACAGTTCCCCTAAGGCTAAAGTCCCCTATGGGAGCAAGTCAAGCCTATAGGGATGGTTATCGCTGGCCATGCTCAACTACAGACACTCCTGCACCAAACCCTCTGTGCTCTACATCAGTGGTCTTATTGTTCCACCAATTCTCTAAGCAGTTCTCCCTGCCACCTCTGCCACCTCAAGTGTCCGTTCTGGACGATGGGTCTTCTTCGCAGACTTCCAGAGGCCTGTGGTGAGAGTGGGTTGCTCCTTGCCAGTTCAACTCACCCTTTCTCCTGAAGCGGTTGTGGTGCAAAAATGAATCCCAGTGTGTGGCAGCACATGCAGGGTTTCCAGCTTTTTCCCCCTTAATCCCAGCTCCTGTGTCTTTCCTCTGTCCACTTTCAGTGCCTTCCCTCTGAAGATCTGTTGAAAGGATACCCGTTGCCTCAGTCTCTCCATGGGAGCTCTTCACTTGTCTGTGTCTAGTTGACCATCTTTCCTTCCCCCCTGCTTTCTTGAGGTGCAGAGTTAGGTTGTTTATCTGAGATCCTTCTTCTTATTCAATGGTTGTAGTTACTGCCGTTAGTGTCCCTCATAGTACTGCTTTTGCTGCATTCCATAACTTTTGGTATGTTGTATTTTTTTTTGTTTTCATTAGTCTGAAGATGTTTTCTAATTATTTTTGTAATTTCATTTTTTACATTTGTTGTTCAAAACTGTGTTGATTAATTTCAATATATTTGTGAATTTTCCAAGTTTCAACTATTGCTTTCTAGTTTCATTTCATTGTGTTTGGAAAAGGTACTTGTTAGGATTTCAATTTTCTTAATTTGTTAAGATTTGCTTTGTGACCTACCATGTGATCTATCCTGGAAGATGTTTCATTTGCTGTTGAGATGAATGTGTATTCTGTTGCTGTTCAATGTAATATGTCTTTTGACCTGTTAGTATTTTTCAATCCTTTATTTCCTCATTAAACTGTTTATTTTCATTATTTAATTTTGGATTTGAAATATTCTATTATTGTTTTACTATGTCTTCACTTAATTATGTCAATGTTTATATATTTGGGTTCTCTTATGTTAAATGCATATATGTATTTATAATTGTTATATATTCTCAGATAAATGACCCATTTATCATTATGTTCTTGTAAGAGTTTTCACTTAAAGTACTTTTTGTGTAAGTATGGCAACCTATACTCTCTTTTGATGCCATTTGCATGCAACAACTTTTTCCCTTTTACTTTCTTTTTTTTTTTTTTTTTTTTTTTTTTTTTTTTTACTTTTTTAGTAACGGCTTTATTAAGATACAATTCACATGCCATCCAGTTTACTCATTTAGTGTACAATTCAGTAGTTTTTAAGAGATTCAGAGTTATACAACCATCACCACAATCAATTTTACAGCATTTTCATCATCCCAAAAAGAAACATTTTATCCTTTCACAGTGGACTCTCATTTCCCTGTAATACTCTTGGCCCTAGGCAGCCACTAATCTGCTTACGGATTTTTTGGTGGTGATTCTAGACACTTAATATCAATGGAATCATACAACGTGGCCTTTTGTAACTGAATTTTTTTTTTTAACTTAGTGTAGTGTTTTTAAGGTTCACCCATGTTTAGCCTGTTATTGGTGACTTTATTTTTATGGCCAAATATTAATCAGTTATATGGATTTTATTTATTCAGTTATCAGTCAATGAAAATTTGGATTGTTTTACTTTTTGGCTATTGTGAATAATACTTCTATAAACATTTGTATACAAGTTTTTGTGTGAATATACTGTTTGCATTTCTTTTTTTTTTTTTTTTTATACTTTGAGTTCTAGGGTACATGTGCATAACGTGCAGGTTTGTTACATATGTATACTTGTGCCATGTTGCTATGCTGCACCCATCAACTCGTCAGCACCCATCAACTCGTCATTTACATCAGGTATAACTCCCAATGCAATCCCTCCCCCCTCCCCCCTCCCCATGATAGGCCCCGGTGTGTGATGTTCCCCTTCCCGAGTCCAAGTGTTCTCATTGTTCAGTTCCCACCTATGAGTGAGAACATGCGGTGTTTGGTTTTGTGTTCTTGTGATAGTTTGCTAAGAATGATGGTTTCCAGCTGCATCCATGTCCCTACAAAGGACACAAACTCATCCTTTTTTATGGCTGCATAGTATTCCATGGTGTATATGTGCCACATTTTCTTAATCCAGTCTGTCACTGATGGACATTTGGGTTGATTCCAAGTCTTTGCTATTGTGAATAGTGCCGCAATAAACATACGTGTGCATGTGTCTTTATAGCAGCATGATTTATAATCCTTTGGGTATATCCCCAGTAATGGGATGGCTGGGTCATATGGTACATCTAGTTCTACATCCTTGAGGAATCGCCATACTGTTTTCCATAATGGTTGAACTAATTTACAATCCCACCAACAGTGTAAAAGTGTTCCTATTTCTCCACATCCTCTCCAGCACCTGTTGCTTCCTGATTTTTTAATGATCGCCATTCTAACTGGTGTGAGATGGTATCTCATTGTGGTTTTGATTTGCATTTCTCTGATGGCCAGTGATGATGAGCATTTTTTCATGTGTCTGTTGGCTGTATGCATGTCTTCTTTTGAGAAATGTCTGTTCATATCCTTTGCCCACTTTTTGATGGGGCTGTTTGTTTTTTTCTTGTAAATGTGTTTGAGTTCTTTGTAGGTTCTGGATATTAGCCCTTTGTCAGATGAGTAGATTGCAAAAATTTTCTCCCATTGTGTAGGTTGCCTGTTCACTCTGATGGTAGTTTCTTTTGCTGTGCAGAAGCTCTTTAGTTTAATGAGATCCCATTTGTCAATTTTGGCTTTTGCTGCCGTTGCTTTTGGTGTTTTAGACATGAAGTCTTTGCCCATGCCTATGTCCTGAATGGTACTACCTAGGTTTTCCTCTAGGATTTTTATGGTATTAGGTCTAACATTTAAGTCTCTAATCCATCTTGAATTCATTTTCGTATAAGGAGTAAGGAAAGGATCCAGTTTCAGCTTTCTACTTATGGCTAGCCAATTTTCCCAGCACCATTTATTAAATAGGGAATCCTTTCCCCATTTCTTGTTTCTCTCAGGTTTGTCAAAGATCAGATGGCTGTAGATGTGTGGTATTATTTCTGAGGACTCTGTTCTGTTCCATTGGTCTATATCTCTGTTTTGGTACCAGTACCATGCTGTTTTGGTTACTGTAGCCTTGTAGTATAGTTTGAAGTCAGGTAGCGTGATGCCTCCAGCTTTGTTCTTTTGACTTAGGATTGTCTTGGAGATGTGGGCTCTTTTTTGGTTCCATATGAACTTTAAAGCAGTTTTTTCCAATTCTGTGAAGAAACTCATTGGTAGCTTGATGGGGATGGCATTGAATCTATAAATAACCTTGGGCAGTATGGCCATTTTCACGATATTGATTCTTCCTATCCGTGAGCATGGTATGTTCTTCCATTTGTTTGTGTCCTCTTTTATTTCACTGAGCAGTGGTTTGTAGTTCTCCTTGAAGAGGTCCTTTACATCCCTTGTAAGTTGGATTCCTAGGTATTTTATTCTCTTTGAAGCAATTGTGAATGGAAGTTCATTCATGATTTGGCTCTCTGTTTGTCTGTTACTGGTGTATAAGAATGCTTGTGATTTTTGCACATTAATTTTGTATCCTGAGACTTTGCTGAAGTTTCTTATCAGCTTAAGGAGATTTTGGGCTGAGACAATGGGGTTTTCTAAATATACAATCATATCATCTGCAAAGAGGGACAATTTGACTTCTTCTTTCCCTAACTGAATATCCTTGATTTCTTTCTCTTGCCTGATGGCCCTAGCCAGAACTTCCAACACTATATTGAATAGGAGTGGTGAGAGAGGGCATCCCTGTCTTGTGCCAGTTTTCAAAGGGAATTTTTCCAGTTTTTGCCCATTCAGTATGATATTGGCTGTGGGTTTGTCATAAATAGCTCTTATTATTTTGAGGTACGTTCCATCAATACCGAATTTATTGAGCGTTTTTAGCATGAAGGGCTGTTGAATTTTGTCAAAAGCCTTTTCTGCATCTATTGAGATAATCAATTGGTTCTTGTCTTTGGTTCTGTTTATATGCTGGATTATGTTTATTGATTTGCAAATGTTGAACCAGCCTTGCATCCCAGGGATGAAGCCCACTTGATCATGGTGGATAAGCTTTTTGATGTGTTGCTGAATCCGGTTTGCCAGTATTTTATTGAGGATTTTTGCATCGATGTTCATCAGGGATATTGGTCTAAAATTCTCTTTTTTTGTTGT